>NW_024412400.1:65054706-65092077 GCF_014898765.1 Herpailurus yagouaroundi | reverse complement strand
AAGATTATGAACTCCTTGAAGGCAGTGTCTGTATCCATTTCTCTCTGAATTTCCATCTTCTACACAGACCCTGGCAAGAGCAGTTATTTTGGTGCAAGACATCCATATTATACTCTAGTCATATGCAATTTACTAGCCCTCCCATTTGCTCTGCCTGGGATTTCATTTCCCTAGAAGGGTAGGAGTTAAGTAAGGTTGAATTTGTTCCCTACCTGCAAATGATGTCAAGTCAAATTGGAAGGCAATATTGAATCAACAACTGCTGGAGAAGGAGTCAATAAAATTGGATTCTAGCCCTAGCTCTGATACTAAGTAGCCGGGCATCTTGAGAGAGATTACTTGGTCTCTCTGACCTTCAGTGTCTTCATCTACAAAATTAAGACTTTATCCTGGGCGATGTTATTTTCTAAGGAATATCCATAGTTTCCTATGGGCAAAAAAAAATCCTCGGGGGAGGTTTGAGGAAAAGGCAAAGTGAAAAGGGGTTGGGTGATGTAGCTTTTTAGACACGAGATGATTGTGAAAGTGTCCAACACTGGCCTGCTGCACAGAGTCCTTAAGAGAGGAGAGACTTATTCCTTCCTGATGTCTTTATTTCTACACCCCAGCGTACTAGAAAAGTCAGTCGTACCCTGTTTCTTCCACTACCCTGATCTAGAGGTTCTCTCCCTTGAGAAGTTCTTCCTCCCTGCCCTAGTACAGGGGGCAGGCTTTGAGGAGGTGAGCACAAAGTAGTGGGAGGTCCTTCACAAATGGAGGCCTGTGATGGGTGGAACTGTGTCATCTAAAAAAGAGACATTGAAGCCCTAATCCCTGGTAGTTCAGAATGGACCTTACTTGAAAATAGGGCTGCTACAAAGCTAATCAAGTTAAAATGAAGCCATTAGGGTGGGCCCTAATCCAATATGACTGGTGTCATCATGAAAAAGAGAAATGTGGACACAGAGACAGACACACAGAGGGAAGATGAGGTGAAGACTCACAAGGGGAAGACGGTTCTGTGGCTGGAGTGATGCATCTACAAGCTGAGGAATGCCAAGGGTTGTTGGCAAGTACCAGAAGCCAGAAGCAAGGAAAGAGTCTCCTCTCAAACCGCCAGAGAGAGCCTGGTCTTGCCAATGCCTTGACTGTGGACTTCCGGTCTCCAGAATTGTGAGACGATACATTTGTGTTGTTCTAAGCCACCAAGTTTCTGGTACTTGGTTACAGCGCTGGGAAACAAATCCAGGATTCAGGCTGAGCTATGAGGGCCGCACAGAGGAAGAACGGGGCACTCATGCCCGTATGCACGTACATGTGTGTGTTAGGAAGATGTTGCTGGTGTTGTAAGGTAATTACATCATGGGCAGGTAGTGGGCCAGCTCCTGGGAAACTCAGCTGATGCCATTTGTCTGAAATGACTTAAACCCAAGAGCAGATTCTGCTTCTCCTTTCTCCCTCCCTGTTTTGCTCTTCTGTCTTTCCTTGCCTTACTGCAACTTACAAACCCTCCCTCACCTCCTCTCTGTGTTGGCTCCTTTAAAAGGGACATTTTATTCTGATGTTTACTTAGAAATGTTAGTACTACAAACTATGGCCTGGTTGACGAGGCCTCCAGTGAGGGAGGGAGAGAGGCCTCTTGCTTACAGGAGATTTGGGGAGGTTCAGACCTTGGTGGCACCAGTAAAAGGAAGCCAACCAAGGTAACCTTCTTTTTTTTTTTTTTTTTCCAGTTCGTAAATCCTCCTTGTGAAACTGGTATAATAGATGCTGTATAAGAACTCTGCTCAATTCCCCCCTCTGGAATCTTCGGGGCGCCTGACATAACCCTCGCCCTCCGCACGGTGGAGGGCAGAGAGGCTCCCTCTGTGTGCTTCATCACCGCTTTCCACTGGATCTGGGTTTGGGCTGCTTGATTTGAATGGAGGATTGTTCGCTGTAGCCAGTGACCGGTATAGCTGCCAGTTCCAACACTTAAAAAATACAGTACTGCTTTTAACGTAGAGCAGAAAGGCGTTGAAGCAAGGACGCAGGGGTTCCTTGTCAAATACACTGCCCATCTGTCCTGGCTCTCCTTGGAGGGGAGGGCCGATGCTTGCCCAGGCAGAGAGACAGTTCCCCGGACCTCCACCTCCAAACCAGCAAAAATGGGGAAGGAGGCCCACTTCATCCCTGAGCTCTTGAACAGACCGTTTATTGGGCGGGTTCAGACTGATAGTTCCTTTCCCATGAGCTCACTCTCGGAGTTGGTATTTACAGAGTAACTATGGCTGAGATGTGTGCCACAGACATCTGGTATATGCCTCGAATTAAGTGCTGTGAGAGAGAGATCATTTCTGCAATTGAGGTGGCAAAGGCTGTTTCATGCTCTATGAATTGGTATAGAAATGGTACACATAGTTTTTCTACGGAGATGAAATGGGATTACATGGTTAAATATTCACGTTTTAATTATTGGAAAGAAATACGTTAATGAACTATTATTGAAATATTTTCCCTAGAGAGTCAAGTAGGAAAACCCAAAGAGTTAGGCTTTTTCTGTACACTCGCAATGAAATAATTTCATTGTTTGCTGCAGCAGGAACATTTTTATAAAAGAACCGAAATTTTTCAGTTGCCTAAGTGACTTGACCATTACTGAGTACAACTGCTAGGAAGCCAGGCTGCTTCAAAACTCCACGGGAGTGTTTGGATACAAAGAGAAAGGAGATTCCCTAAAGAGGATCACATTTATTTTCTTGGTAATGGGTAGAAGGCAGAATGAGATGGTCTCTGGCTATTCTCTGAGATTCAGACAATTCACTTAAGAAACAAAACAAAACAAAACAAATCTAAGGCATTTTTGTTTCCACGTCCTCATGAAGTGCCGGGAAGGGACTCTCACCTATGTGGAACCTACCTTTGCTAAGCCACTGGTAACATTTTTCATGAAATGGATGAAAGGGTTAGGAACGGCTCTTCTGCCCATCTTAACGGCAAAAGAAACAGAATGGAGAAATAATAACATCTTGATTTCCTAGGTGAGCGCCAGTGGGGACAGAAGCAATATTATTATGAGAGAACAGGAACACATCACGAATGGGTCTCAGAAAGGCAAAATGACAGGACCACAAACACACCTCATTGAAAAAGAGGTGCATTTTCCTATTGTTCTTAAGTATAATGAAGGGCAGGAAGATGGAGAATAATATTCAAGGCATCTGCAAAGGAAATGAGCCGCCAAATGACCTTTTTTGGTGCTGTAGTATGAAAGGACACCTGCCTTATCCACCAAATAGGTGGATTTTCAGGCTTTTTTTTTTTTTTTTTTTTTAAATAAGATTAAGCCTTGCTGTTCTGAGGAATGAAATCAGAGGCATAACTTTACCACAAAAATAACTAATTGAAGGAAGTGATTTACCTCTTTCTTATTTTATCACATCAGAAGGAGCAAAGATTACAAGTAAGATCTAATTTTTCTTGCCTTATTGATCATGTCTGAATGCTGACCATGTTTTTATAAAAGAAACAATGCTTATGTTCTCAAATTCTCAAAACGAGGAGGCCAGAATGACTTCATCAAATCTATAGTAGGAAGTGGAGAGCTGAACAATACACTAGCTTGTGTGTTTTGACTCCACTGTCTCCATGGTAACACGCATGAACAAATTAAGAAAAATATGAGCCATTTGTCTTTAGGGTAGAACTTGCCAAATCTTATTTAGGCTAATTAGTTTTTAAATTAATGATATTTTAGATAGTTAAAATGTTTTCCCAAGAATTCTCATGCAAAAACCTGTTGTATTTATTGACTTTGGTATAATTAAATGCCCATATTTTTAGACTAAGCCAGTTGTAGAATGAGAATTACTAACTTGCATAAATTAAAGTAGTAAGCATTTCAACAAAGGTTGTGTAGGTAAGAAGCCAAAACAACTGTTAAAAAGTTAAAATTTTAGTTCGTCTGATTATTTGGCATCATGTGAGTCCCATTTCTTAAAAGATGGAAATGTGTCTTCAAATCAATATTTATTTTAGGCAAATCATACTAGTCTACGAAGGCCATGTACTCAGGGAATGAACAGGAGCACAACGAGGGGCAAAGCTATGTAAATCAAAGGGGTGTTAAAAGTTGACACTCAGCGGGGGGCACCTGGGTGACTGTGCTGACAGCTCAGAGCCTGGAACCTGCTTCAGATTCTGTGTCTCCCTCTCTGCCCCTCTCCGGCTCGTGGTCTGTTTCTCTCTCCCTCAAAATAAATAAACATAAACATTTTTTTTTAATTAAAAAAAAAGTTGACACTCGGAGTATTGATGTCCAGGAACCTTATTCAATCTCGAGTATCTATTAACTGTCTTTTATCAATGGCCAAAGCGAGGTTACATAACCTTCTCACTGCCATAGTTTAAAGACCATGAGCAAAAGGGTACAGAAGAACTCAAGAACCTATCCTGGGGGGGCCAAAAACACAACTGGCACTAGGAATTATGTGGAGTATGCTGAAGGCACAGGGGCCCTCCTTTTGCTATGTAAGACTCATGTGAGGTTAGGAAGAGTTATGGAAAAGAGGTTTGTGAAGAGCCAAAAAAAAAAAAAAAAAAAAGAAAAGTAGGGATGCCTGGGTGGCTCAGTTGCTTAAGCATCTGACTTTGGCTTAGGTCTCGATTTCATGGTTCATGGGTTCGAGCCCGGCATTGAGCTCTGTGCTGACAGCTCAGAGCTTGGAGCCTGCTTCAGATCCTGTGTCCCCCTTTCTCTCTGCCCCTCCCCGACACATGCTCTGTCTCTGTCTCTCTCTCTTTCTCTCAAAAATAAACAAATAGACATTAAAAAAAAAAAAAGTGAAAAACCTGAGCTTTGAGCACCCGCACAGAGACAGCCAGAACCCTCTCTGCAATTGGTGTTAAATGTCTGAACACAAGGGAGCAGTTGTTCCCACACCACTACTGCATGATCCTGAGAAAAGGATCAACAGATAGTGCAGGACTGGCATTATGGGAAAGGAAACAAAACTGCGCAAAAGACAGAGAGAATTCCCTGAGATTCGTGAAGGTCTTTCACATTTTGTCAGTGTGGAAGGCTGGAGACCTCACTGAAGAAACATCCTGTGTGTTTTACTATGAACACACACACACACACACACACACACACACACACACACACAGCTTATTCTGCAGTGCATTGGCATCGTTCTCAATTAATAAAACTTCCTCGGGTTCCAAATTTTAAGACAATATTGTTAAGAACACACAGCTGATCCAGGAGTGTTTGACAATTTTAGTCAAGATTCCGCTACTCAAAGTAGGCAGACTAGCCACACAACACTGCCCCCGTGGCACTGTGCCTGCGGCAGTCCTGCACTGGAGAGGACTGCCCGTTGCTTGGGGCTCTGCACCCTCTGCCCTCCGCCCCCCCCCCCCCCCCCGTCAGCTGGCAAACCCGGAAACATTCACGCAGCACACAGACAAGACTACAAAATGAATTTTCTCCTGCTATTTGGGATGAGGGGAAACGAATTCCTTCTTGTTGTTTACGACAACAGTTTGAGTAGCATTTAGAAATATAAACACATAGTTCAAGAGAGAATAAAGAAGATTTGAATTTAAGATGATAAACTTAGTTATTGGTATATTGTATATATTTTGTATATTACCAATACATATATCAGGAGTGTTCTCTGGATTTCAGAAAAGGCTTTTTAAAGTCACCATGCTAAATGTAAAATCTAGAACTAAAATGCTTCCAGAAGAGCACACAGAAATTTTTGCAGCCTTGAAAAAGTTTTCTTAAACACAACACCATAATCCATAAAAAAGCAATAGATTGGATTTCATCAAAATGAAAACAGCTCATCAAAAGACACTTTAAAAAAATCAAAAGGCAAGCCACAGACTGAGAGAAAATATTTAAGTATGTATGTCTGATAGAATATATAAAGAACTTATACAATCCAACAATAAAAATAAACTCAATTTTTAAAATGGGCAACTGCTTCACAAAGGAGATGTATGGATGGCCAAATTGGCCACGGAAATACAGTCAATATCATCAGTCATCAAGAATATGTGAATAAAAACCACAAATGATATGTCATTTTACACCCATTAGAATAACTAAATTAAAAAAAATTTTTTCAATGTTTATTTATTTTTGACAGAGAGACACACATAGAGTGAGAGCAGGGGGAGAGGCAGAGAGAGAGGGAGACGCAAAGTCCAAAGCAGGTCTCAGGCTCTGAGCTGTCAGCACAGAGCCCCATGCGGGGGTCGAACTCACAAACCATGCGATCATGACCTGAGCTGAAGTTGGACGTTTAACCTACTGAGCCACCCAGGCGCCACTAGAGTGACTAAATTTTAAAAGACTGACTTTATCGAATGTCGGTAAAGATGTAGAGAAACCAGGACTCTCATACGTGTTGGTAGGTATGTAACATGGAGCAACCACTTTAAATACAGTCCCACAATTACAAAACTAAGCATACACCTACTCTATAACCTAGTAATTCTCTTCCTAGGAATTTACCTAAGAGAAATTAAAATAAAAAGATCTGTAAAAGAATATTTGAAACAGATTTATTCATAATAGCCTAAAACTGAAAAGAGCCCTGGTGTCCATGAACAGTAGAATGGCTTAAATAAGTGTGATACATCCAATGAAAGGAATACTACTCAGCCAAAAAAAAAAAAGTGATGACTCCTTATACATGCAACATAAAACCATTATACTGAGTCAGAGAAGCCTTACTCCAAAGAGTACATACTATACGATTCTATTTATATAAAGTTCTAGAACAGGCAAAATTTTTTTTTTTTAACGTTTTTATTTATTTATTTTTTGAGACAGAGAGAGACAGAGCATGAAGGGGGGAGGGGCAGAGAGAGAAGGAGACACAGAATCAGAAGCAGGCTCCAGGCTCTGAGCCATCAGCCCAGAGCCCGACGCGGGGCTCGAGCTCGCGGACCGCGAGATCGTGACCTGAGCTGAAGTCGGACGCTTAACCCACTGCACCACCCAGGCGCCCCAAAGCAAAACTATTTTATGATAAAAAAAATTTCATAGCAGTCGTTGCATATGGTGAATGAAAGTGGGGATTAAGTGGGAAGACGGGACATTCTGGCTTGGTGGGAATGTTCTATATCTTGGTAAGAGCTTGAGTTATATTTGCCTGAATTCATCAAAAGTACACTTAAGTTTAGTGCATGTCACTGTACATGAATTTTATCCTAAAAATCTGTGGATGAATACTGAACTCTAGTCAGTGAGATGCACGTTGAAGTGTTCAGGAGTAAAGTATACTGATGTCTGTGACTGACTTTGGAATGCATTAAAAAAGGGGCAAATAAAGGAATAGATATGTGATATGTGATGAAGCAAATTAGCAAAATGCTACTTGCAGAATTTAGGTGTTGGGTACTGGGAAACGGTTGCCCATTGTATAGTTTTTTTTCACTTTTTCTGTATATTGGAAATTTTTCATTAAAAGATGTTGAGAAAAAATTAAGTTAAGGGCGCCTGGGTGGCTCAGTAGGTTGAGCATCCAACTCTTGATTTCGGCGGAGGTCATGATCCCAGGGTTATGGGATTGAGCCCTGCTCAGGCTCTGCACTGAGCATGGAGCCAGCTTGGGATTCTCTCTCTGTCTCTCTCTCTTTCTCTCTCATTCTCTCTCTCTTTCCTTCTCTGTCCCTCACTCCCTCTCTCTCTAAAATTAAAAAAAAAATTAACTTAAATATACACCTACCCTATGACCCAGAAGCTCCAATCCTAGGTTCTTGCCCGAATTAAATGAAGGAATATGTTCACGCAGAAATTTATCCGAGAATATTTATAGCAGCATTGTTCCTAATAGTTCTAAACTTGAACAACCCAGGTGTCCGTCAACAGGAGTATGGGGGTGTGAACTGTGGTGTATGCATACACTAGAGTGCTACTCAGAAATAGAAAGGAATGAACCACTAACACATACAATAATATGGCTGAATCCCAAAACTGTATGTTGAGCCAAAGAAGTAAGAGACTAAACTTAGAAACAGGCAATCAGAACAGGGATTGCCTATGAGGGATGGGAATTGATGGGAAGGCACATGGGACCACTCTCTGGAGTGAAGGAATGTTTTATATCATGATTGGGATGATGGATATTCAGATGTGCACCTTGATCAAAGCCGACTGAATTGTATATTTAAGATCTGTGTGGGGCATCTGGGTGGCTCAGTCAGTTAGGCATCAAACTCTTGATTTCGGATCAGGTCATGATCTCATGGTCATGAGATCAAGCCCTGAATCTGGCTCTGCCCTAACAGGGAAAGCCTGCTTGGGATTCTCTCTCTCCCTGTCTCTCTGCCCTTTCCCTGCTGGTGCACGTGCTCTCTCTCTCAAAATAAATAAATAAAAACGTTAAAAAAAAAAAATCTATGCATTTCTGTATATAAGGTTTACCTAAGGTGGGTGGGGGGAAAGCTAGGGAGGAAAGTTCCCAAGATGTAGGCTGAATTGTCTTCCTCTGTGTGACTACAGATGACAATTTAGAGGCAATAGAGAACTCTGAATAGGAGGGGGCAAAGGTGACAGATTCCATGTTGGTAATCCAACTCTGAATAATGGGATGAGTCTATTCCTCGAGACATCCTAAGATAGGAAAAAAAGACACTCAATATTTCAAGGTGTTGTAAGATGAGACAAAATAGTAATATCTTAGTTTGTGGACAATATAGATCCAACCTCAACTTTAACTGTACAGGATTATAGCCACGCTGGTACATTTTCCCCTTTGTCTTAGGAAATGTACAGAGTAAGTTCCCATAGGGAAACTAGATGTCAGAACTGATGGATTGAAATCATTGCCCTTTAACTCCCCCCAGGCCCTCTCTCGGAGTCTATTTCATACATAAGGCGAAGAAGGTGGGCTAGCTGCTTTGTTTCCTAGCCTTCAGCAGGTTGGAAGCAGCAAATTAGAAATGGGGAGGAGACAGTGAAATAGCCAGGGGTTGTCACTCAGACAGCAAGTGACAGCTCACAGCAGGCAGAAAGGATGAAGCGAAGAAGAAATATAAAAAGCCAACCTAAATGCTCAAGCACACAACAGTAAGCGAGGGACCCCTGCAGCTCAATTTATTTAAATAACTCCTCAGTGCACTGCAGTGTTTTACAGATCAGTCTAAAGTCTTTCTTAATGTCCTAAAAGAAGAATCAAGAATGTGATGGCATCATTATACAGTTTCTAAGAAGTCAAAGAATTGCTGTATTTTCTTAATTTTTTGATGCAATGTAAGTAGAATAATAAACATTTTTGGTTAGAGAGATGAACTCTACTTATTAAAAAATGCTTCTGTAAAATACTTATTCCCTGACAATAATGAATAATACGCTTCTTACTTCTTAAGATTAGTGGAGGCCAACCTATCAAAATCATACGTTAGGTGGCAATATCATGAAAAAGAAAAATAATAACACTTACCTCTGTTACCAAAGCTGAGGTCTTGAACTTTCTATCTTTCCAGACTTCTGAATCAGTGAAATGTCATCCCTATTATTTCATAAGGGCTTTATATATTGAGACACGTCTTGGAATTCCTTTCTTCTGAATGTCAATCATTACATCAGATCAGGCCTTGAAAACTTTATAGCGGTTTTGTGAAAAGGCGATCCATTTTGTGTGTTTTTTCACCGAGCAGTGTGATGGAGCCAGCTCCTACTGAGTCGCGAGAGCCCATTGTAGCATCTCTTCCCAAGACTGAGTTCAGAGATTTCACATTGTCAGCTTGAAAACGGCCACGGTGGGAGTATTTGTACCATGAAATCAACAAACACTATCAATCAGTGTTATTTTCTTTTCTTTTCAGAGAGCCGGTTGCTAAACATTTATCAGCACGCCACTGGTTATATCAGATGCTTTAGATACATTGGATGGTCTTAGATTCAATTGCCACCACCTATGGTTCTTTCCTAAATAAGAAATGTAAATTATTACAGCTGGTCAGTCTTGAGCACAATTGGCAAGGTTAGAAAGCTTGTTTTGTTACTTACATTTTATTGGTATCCGGACAATCCAGTTTAATTATTAAATTAAGCAATGGTGACAAAACAGATGGGAAATAAGCTAAGTAAAAAAGAAAATAAAGTTTATAGGGTCAGTACTGTTATAAAATATGATCCTAATAATACTTGCGTCAAGAAATCCTATCATTTGTCAGATCCTGAGAGGTCTTGGAAGATACAGACAAGTAACTGAAGCAAATATTAGGCCTCAGGCTTCCTATTTAGAATAGAAGTAGATCACAAGCCTCCACAGAGACAGTTGTTTTTATCAGGGAGGGTATAAGCCCTTCTATTATCTGGATATTTGATGCTCTTGAGACAGGCAAGTTCATTTAAAGCACTCACTCTACCAGTGAGTAACATTTGTGATTGTAGGGAATTCCTAAATGTCATTGCTTATGTAAATCCAACCTGATGACTCTTATAACCTATTTGGGATTTGAGCTTTGACATGTGCTCACCTGTAGGCACTTATGTATTTTTGGCTAGGTTTTATTGCTTTGTAAAAACCATGAACAATTGACTAGGGCCAGAGCTGTTGTTACAGGGGAAAAAAAAATGTTCAAATAGCTTTTTCCATTCCTCTTTAAAGCTAGGAAAGGATTATTTATATGCTTTCAAAGAGATAGATTGGCTATTCACCCCAGTCTCATATTTGATCCTGAAAAGCAACAGAGACTTTAGGATGACAAATATCTGTTTATCTAATAGATTCTGGTACTTACTGCAGTCAGTTCATCAAATTCTCTGAATAATTCCATCCAAAAATTTGAATTCACAAATGTTTATTTAGTGCCTAATATAAGCAAAGCAATCTGCTGGTCGTTACAGATATATAAAAGGATGGCCAAGATATGGTTCCTGCCTTCAAGGACTTTAATACATAGTGAAGAATACACATTTAGCGTGTTATAATCAATTGCAATTTTTTTTTTTTTTTAATTTTGAGCCCGCGTGGCTCAGTCGGTTAAGTGTCTGATTCTTGATTGTGGCTCAGGTCATGATCTCAGTTTGTGAGTTTGAGCCCTGCATTGGGCTCTGTGCTGACAGTTCAGAGCCTGGTTGGGAGTCTCTCTCTTCCCCTCTCTCTGCCCCTCCTCTACTTCCTCTCTTTCTCAAAAATAAATAAATAAACTTAAAAAAATTTTTTTTAAATACCATAAAATATTCAACTCTGAAGATAAGAACAGACTCCTTCATGTTTAGAAAAATTTGAGAAAGTATGTCTACTTTCTACTTCTTAGGGCATGTTGACTTCTTAAAGGCAGGAGTTTCTCTACCATGGTTTCAGCTGTGTCCAGTGAAGATTTATCAAGAGTTTTGTTCAATGAATCTTGTCCCTTTGTGTTATTTTTATAAACATCTATGATCACTGAGTCTAAAAATTAATAACTAAAGATCCCTGGGTAGGAAGATGTCAAATAACCTACTTTATCTCCTGGTGGTCTATGCTATTAAGTTTCCCAAAGTATTGCTTATACTGTTTTTCATTTTTCAATTTTAGTAGGACACTTGAATTTCATCTGAAGAAAAAAAAAGAATCAAAATGACTTGTCATCATGTACAAAATAGCAATTCTACTTATAAAGTTCTAATCCCATTACTTAAATGTTCTTTGTTAAAATAACGTTATGCTTCCCAGGTATTAATATTGAAAAAAATAAATATTGAAATATATACAGGAAGGAGGAAATCTGCATTTCATATAAGTGTTTTCATAATTTGCCAACTTCCTTAAGTTGGAATTTTATCAGAAAAAAAAAAAAAAAAACAGAAAAAAAATGAAACAAAAAAAAAAAAAGGCATATTGAAATCAAGAAAAAAATTGGGTGAATCCCAAAAATGCTACTTGTAAATTTGCCAAAACATTTTAAAATCTCACATGAGATTTCATTCCCCCTTCCATGTGATTTATTTAACTCTAGCCCAACAAATGTGGCTGTGAACACAGGCACTAAATCTTTAATGCCAAAGTTGGCCAGAAGGCAAAAGGCATACTCCATTCTTGGGACTTTGCCGCTGTACTGCCCACCCTCAACACAAACCTCTACCTTCTCACTCCCACCTCCCTCCCCACTCACCTCCCACCCCTGGCAAGCCAAAACAGATTCCTTGGAGGTAAGCCATACTAGGCCAGGGCTAGTGTTCCTTAAGAACCTGCAGTACAGGGGCGCCTGGGTGGCCCGGTTGGTTAAGTGTCCAACTCTTGGTTTCAGCTCAGGTCATGATCTAGTCTTTCGAGAGTTCAAGCCTCACAGTGTCTGCGCTGACAGTTCAGAGCCTGCTTAGGATTCTCTCTCTCCCACTCTGCCCCCCACCCCCCACTTGCTCCGACTCTCTTGAAATGAATAAACTTAAAGAAATTAAAAAAAAAAAAAAAAAAAAAAGAACTTTCAGTACAGTGAGCCAGTCACTTCATCAATCTGGGCCTCAGTTTCCTCATTTGTAAAAGGTGAAAATAGCTGGCTTTCCTGACTGTTTTTCTGAGGCTCAACGATCTTGATGTATGAGGAAAAGAAACATGAAAACCCTTTGCAAATGTGGTTACTGTTTATTTCAGATTATCTGATTTCCAAGTGCATTAAAGAAAGTTTAGGTTTGGGGCGCCTGGGTGGCGCAGTCGGTTAAGCGTCCGACTTCAACCAGGTCATGATGTCGCGGTCCATGAGTTCGAGCCCCGCGTCAGGCTCTGGGCTGATGGCTCAGAGCCTGGAGCCTGTTTCCGATTCTGTGTCTCCCTCTCTCTCTGCCCCTCCCCCGTTCATGCTCTGTCTCTCTCTGTCCCAAAAATAAAAAGACGTTGAAAAAAAAAATTAAAAAAAAAAAAGAAAGTTTAGGTTTATGAAACCACATTATTGCAGGGCCGTTTCCTTTCGCTATATAGGGAAGTTCCAAAATTTCCCTTGTTTCACCCATTAATTACGTTAGTTCATTAAGGACAAGGTTGAGTGGGTTAGTGGTTAGGTTATGGGACTAGGCATAATACTTCCTGCATTCTTATCTGACTTGGCCATTGTTTTGTTATTGCCTCAGGGAAAATCTTAATGCCGTAATTTGCTGTAAAAACAAATACATATCAGGGATATTTACTTTGAAAAGGGTTATAAGACTTTGAATGGATTCATATGAGAGGGCTTTCTACGTGAATCTTGTTCTTTGGAGCCAAATTATATTGTATAATTCAAAATCAATAAGAAAGGAACTAATTTTAATTGAGTTTTACCTTGTCTTAAGCACTGTGCTTACATTCTCATTCAATCTTTACAAGCTGTAAGGTTTTTAACATAACGGCCATTCTTACAGATAAGGAAGCGGAGTCTGTAATTTACCCAAACATCATCAACTACAGGACATAGGGCTGGGATTAAAAAAACTCTCTTCTCTTTAATGTGAAATCTCTACTCCTCTTACTAAACCTCTGCTCATCACAGTGTGGTCTGTGGAGAAGCAGCAAGGGAATCTCTTGGATCTAGTTAGAAATGCGGAAACTCAGGCTTCTCCCCTCTGCTTCCTAAATCACAGTCTGTGATCTAGTTAAGAGTCCCACATTAAAGTTTGAAAATATTTCGCTAGACCACCTGGCCTCTCAAACAGACTGCTGACATAATTGCTCCTCTTCACAGCTGACCTGGTTTCTGGATGAGCCCCCAACACCCACACGCACCCCCACGCCCCCACACCAGCTCAAGCTCCAGGCAAAATTCTCTTTATATAAGGCACTGGTTTATTCCGGCATTATAACCTCCCAGTATTGTTTCATAATGAAGTGTGTGTATGATCTTTTTCTGTGCCACAGTATGCACTCTATGACAGCAGGCTTCGTCTTGGCCATCTTTGTACCCTGTGAACCTGTGACTTAAACTGGGGTTGATCAAATGAACGATTTAGCAGCGCTTCTTAAGTGTCTCAATACTTTTTTCCCTTTGTTATCTCTTCCCCAAATGTAGCTGCCAGGCCTGACACTCCTCACTGTGAAAGGCGCAACTACCATCAGTTGGAAGAGCGGCTAGTAAGTCGTGCAGGCTGGATCCTAATCTATCCCCAGAGAAAGGCTACCGTGTGCAGAATCTCAGTGCCAGGAAGCTTCCCCTGTCTTTGCCACCAGGAAACCTCATGTCGCTTGGCAAGTCTCTTCGATTTCCTGAATTTTCATTTTCCATCAAAGGCAGATGAAGTTTGAGTTCTAAAGTACGGGAATTTTTCACCTATTACAGTCTGCTCCTTGCGTTTCCATCACCTCCAAGCCTTCCAACCCCAAACCTTCTCTTTATCCAGAGCCCGAAACCGAAAGAGGGGGAAAAACAAGGAAGAAGGTAAATATGTCTCACAACTGATCTTAAGCCAGAAAAGAAGAGACCTGAGGTAAAGTCATTCACGCTGATGAACTTTTGGAGCTTTTCTTAATCATGGCCATTCCCTGTGGTGGCAGCTCAGGGGTACTACTTCTTGGGTATAATGCTTTGTGTTTGGTACCTAGATGTCCTCTGCAAAAGACACCAGATTGGCCAGTTGGGCGGCAAACTGTGTGCAGTTCTGGAAAAGTAGAGAAAGAGATACATGAGTATACCCTCGGCGCTCTACAGCAATGCTTTACTACGACCTTGTCTCAGTGACACAGTTGTGAGGTGTCTCAGATCTTTATTAATAACGGTTATAGGACGTTGAACTTTGCAAATGATTTACTTTCTCTCTCTTTTTAAAGTGTTGGAGTGAATTCAAGTATCCCGACCACGGTCACTATTTTTCATCATTCAGTGCCTTTTTTTAAATGTTTATTTGGAGGGAGATAGAGCACGAGTGGGGAGGGACAGAGGGAGAGAGAGGGAGAATCCCAAAGCAGGCTCCACACTCAGTGTGGAGCCAGGCATGGGACTCGTTCCCAGGAACCGTGAGCACATGACCCCAGGCGAAACCGAGGGTCAGATGCCCAACCGACAGAGCCACCCGGGCATCTGTCACCTTGTGCTTTTTTGAGTGAGAGAAGGAAATGAAGTTATAGAGAGTTCTAAAGGAATATCACATAACCAAGACCTTATCTTACCTCTGCCACAGCTGTGAAATCCAGATATGGCCAAAGGGTTGTGCGATTCAGATGCATGTGAACATCATTTCTCTCGTGGTGCTCCTGGGAATGTTGACATCGTAGTTTTGCTGACAGAGAGTTTCCTTGTGAGGTTTTCATGGCCTGTTGAAGAAACTAACATGTTTGGAACACAATTCAAGGCTAAACAAAGAGAATGGTTGGTATTTATTTAAAATGCTTTCCATTAGTAAGAGAAGATTTGATAGTTGTGGTTTCTCTCACTACCCTTAGAACAGAGACTTTTAAATTATTTTGACTGTGACCTACAGTGAGAATA
Source organism: Herpailurus yagouaroundi (assembly GCF_014898765.1). Classification (NCBI taxonomy): domain Eukaryota; kingdom Metazoa; phylum Chordata; class Mammalia; order Carnivora; family Felidae; genus Herpailurus; species Herpailurus yagouaroundi. The sequence continues at coordinate 65,076,717 of NW_024412400.1, read as the reverse complement.
CACTGCCTAAAGTAACCATGGAGTATGTGTATTATATTTAGAGAGGTTTATATATAATTATATATATACAGATGTCATGATTTATATGAGTGTATATATAAATAAAATTTTAGTTTCACAAAACTATGCTTACTTTTAGTGTGTTAATAATATTTTTTATTCTGTCTCAGTAACTAAAAAAGACTAAATGCAATCCACTAAATTGATTTCATGACCATTAATGGATTGCAGCTCAGAGTTTAAAGATATTGCTTCAGAAGCATCCTCATTTTACTGCCACGAACAGTTGCTTACTACCAATTCCTGAAATGATCAATCTAGTGTCCTCTTTCACAGATATAAGTTAGAGTTCTGGCCAACAGAACATGACAGCTGCCTTAGTATTAGATGACTGGTTTGACCATGATAAAATAAAAACACTCTTTCCCATTTAGTGGAACTCAGTTAATTCTATAAAACATGTGGTCAAGCTGCTGTTGTTAAGGCATTCATGGATATATTGTCCTATTTTATCCCAAATTTATAAAACACTATGCTGTTGTGTTGATCAAGTCAGTAGAAAAGAAACATCATCAAGATAGCATTATAACATCTCGGTGTACATTCTTTCTTAAAAAAAAGTTTATTTATTTTTTTGAGAGAGGGAGCGTGCGCAGGAGAGAGAGAGAGAGAGAGAGAGAGAGAGAGAGAGAATCCCAAACTGACTCCATGCCATCATTCCAGAGCCTGACGTGGCACTTGATTCCATGAACTATGGGATCATGACTTGAGATGAAACCAAGAGTTGGATACCTAACCAACTGAGCCACACAGGTGCCCCAGGTATGCATTCTTATTAATAAGGCAGTGGCTGGAATATTAGTGTTGGTTTTCTCTATGATATGTAAATATCAATATAAAATATAGCGTATGGTCCTCTTCAAATTTTTCCCATCTATTTTTGCTTCAATGGGATTCAAAATTAGAGGCTAACAATTTTATTTTTATTTTTATTTTTTAAATGTATTTATTTTTGAGAGACAGAGGGAGACAGTGAGTGGGGGAGGGGCAGAGAGAGAGAGAGAGACAGAATCTGAAGCAGGCTCCAGGCTCTGAGCTATTAGCACAGAGCGCTATGCCGGTCTTGAACCCATGAACCATGAGATCATGACCCGAGCTGAAGTCGGACGCTCAACTGACTGAGCCACCCAGGTGCCCCTAACATTTTTATTTTTTAACTTTTAAAAGTTTCAAATTATACACCATGAACACAGGTTTATATGTGCAAAATATTTTTTATTCTTCTGAAACGTTTCTATACTGAAAAAAACTTTTCCATATTTTTGTCATTGGGATTAATTAACTATTGTTCTCAGGGTGATTTTCTTAAATAAGAGCAAACATGAAAGAAATGTTTCTTTGCTTTTATTTGAAATGTGCTTCTTTTCTGGCCATTCCCTTAGAAGCCAGTGTTGAAATATAGACTCTAGTGCCATATGCCAATTCTGACAAATAGAGTTCAGGGAACAACCACTGCAGAATATTAGACAGACCCTGGGATAACTTTCTACAATTGCAACAAAGAGCTGTCTAAAAGTAGCTAGGCTGTTACTTTTAGAAACTGGATTTTGTGATTTTTAAACATCAAGCTGATTTTTGCCCTCAGAGAAAAGCGGAATGCAGGAATGTAACCCAGCACACCTGCTTAAGCAGGAACATTTTATTTTTTAATTTTTTGAAAAGCTTGTTTATTGTTTAGTAATCTCTACACCCTACGTGGGGCTCAAACTCACAACCCCGAGATCAAGAGTCGCACACTCTACCGAGTGAGCCAGCCAGGTGCCCCAAGCAGGAACAATTTAACGTTCTGTTTTGGAATGTAAACTGGGTGTACTGGTAAGACTCTACCCTGTATAATTTGAGATATATTTTTTAAACCGATATCTGAATGTAGATAGACTCTTATAAGAATGAGGATGGAGGCAGGTGGCTCAGCAGCAGTGGAGAGTGGGAGAGAGGGAGAGAGATTGAGAGGGTGTGAGCCACGTATGGTACAGATCATGGATAGTGGTAAGACGGTCACAGTGTGTGGGGCCTCTTCCTCTGGTCATTAACCATCTAGGCAGTAATGTGATGGCAGGATGGGGAGGCTAGAGTGGAAGTTCTAGTTAGACTTGGTCAGAAAAATATATGGGCAGTTGTCTGGGAAATTTTCAAGTAATGCAGAGACCTTCTGATGGGGCCTCATTTCTGGACATTTTGTAATAAAAAGGTAAAGTCAGATACATATAGATGATGTAGATTGTATATTGTATAGATTAAACAAGCATGAACACATTCCTTTTATAATGTCACAAAATATTTGCATAGGTAATTATTTTAATCACATTAGAATAGTGATATCAAATGATATGAAGACAGAACTTTGCCTTTCCCAGCATAGACCAAAGATTCACTAGCTAGATGCGAACTCATTGAGGAAGAAACCAGCTCACCTTCTATTTTCGTATGGTTTAGCAAAGTAAGTCATTCTTCTTTGCTTGCCGTCTTAGAGTCCGTATTTCTGGTGGTCTCCAGAGTGATTATTCCGTAGCTTCTTAAAGAAGGTATAGAGCTGGGTGACTGGATAGAACCTAAGGGTGAACTGTTGAATATTTTGTAAGGCGGAGAAAAGGTTTCCACCATCTGTTTTTCTCCTGTGTAAGCCCGATCCTAGAAAGTCTGGGAAACTCCAAGTCACCTTGGTTTCCCGCACTCACAGAGCTCTCCATTAACAAGCCACTTCGTAGTGGGGCCAGTCAATGGAGACAAAGCATAGCAACATGATAAAGAACAATGGAGACTTGCAACTTACTTTTAAGCAACTTGGCCACAAACATTAAAATAAGCAAAAAATATATTCCATATATATATATGGATATTACATATGTATATATGGATATGTATATTTACGTATCCGTATATACAGAGACAGCGCACGCAGCATGTTCAAGATTGGTAAATCTAAATTTAAAATTGTTATATTAGTTTTTCAACTTTTCTGCAAATTTGAAAAATTTCAAAATAAAAAGTGCGTGTGTTGGAGGAGGAACAGTAACAGAGAGGATAATCAGCACAGATGCTACATTTAATGAGGTTATTACCTTTAAATTATACAGTATTATGCTATATGATGTTATACAGAACCTAGCTTAGGGCTTTGAACTTAGGAGGGATTCACTTATTTTTTGAATAGCATAGATTAAACTGCTTGTAAGAACATGCTAAGAAAACCTCCCAAGGGTGCAGTCCCTTCTCCGGTGTCTTGGGGCTGTATGACTCCAGTATCCACCGTCTCACCCTTGAATGGAGGCCGAGGGTGAGGAAGACATATTACCTTCCTCTACGTTGGTTGAGCGGTGAGCTGCATGAACCAGCAGCATCTCCAGCCCTGCGACCTTGGTAGGGTGCAGACTATCGCTCTAGCCCCAGATCCACTAAGGCAGAATCTGATTCATATGCACCTTAGTTGTGTCCCTGTTAGAATAAAAATGGGCTACAGCCATTTACCTGTGTTAAATGTCTCCATGCCTGCTTCGGAATCAATGATAGATAGCCAAAAAAAGATTTCTGAGGACTCAGTCTTTTTCTTTGTCAATGCTTAACAGAGAAATGTTTTTCTAAATAACTACAAGTAGCTTATTTTTTCAAAACTTTTTTTTTAATTGTGGGTGATAGTGATTTTCCACATGTGAGCTAAGCATCACCCACAATTCCTCTGATCATGGTGACAGAACATTTTTATTTTTTTAATTTTTAATTTTTAAAAATTTTTTTTCAACGTTTATTTATTTTTGGGACAGAGAGAGACAGAGCATGAACGGGGGAGGGGCAGAGAGAGAGGGAGACACAGAATCGGAAACAGGCTCCAGGCTCTGGGCCATCAGCCAGAGCCTGACGCGGGGCTCGAACTCACGGACCGTGAGATCGTGACCTGGTTGAAGTCGGACGCTTAACCGACTGCGCCACCCAGGCGCCCCAGTGACAGAACATTTTTAGGTTATAGGTCATATAAACTGAAGGTTTCATTAGCCCTGGAAAATACAATTCTAAAATAGAAAACAATACCAATTGGGATGCTTTAGTTTTAAAAATATGAAACTGTTCTGTGGGTTGTAAAAGTTTGCTAAAAGGTCTTCTTGACATTTATAATTCTCTTCCCAGTAGCCCTTTAACTAGAGACAATTTAAAAGTAGTTTGCTGAGGGTTCAAGAGTTTAGAAATGTTTTTTTTCCCCCTTTTATTATTCTGCAGTCTGCGCTACCATAGCTGAGGAAAAGGAGAGGAAAGGGGGCCTTCTATCTTCTGCAGTCTCAAGTGAGGGTTGAAACTTAGGGCCTCCGTGGTGATGCTTTAGGAAAAAAGATCAGAGATGCAGATGTATCTGTGACTTGGAGATTTTAGTGAGGTCCTTGTTACGATGAATATTGTGGACCTTCTGGATAAATATGTCCAGTGTAATTATTAAGCTTTAAAAATGCCAAAAGAAAAAGAAAGGAAAAAAAAAAAAAAAAAAAACCTCACATTTGGAGCTCTGCATCTGGAAGCCTTTTTCTCCCCTTAGGAAATATTTGTGGCTCTTTGTTCCTGTCATGCAGGAAAATGTGCTTGTAAATTTCACCCAAGAGAAAGCATATCTTTGCATCCACCACATCAGGAAGGAATAGATACAATCCCACAAACATATGCCAAAATCTCCAGAAATTTGACCAAAGCCTGGGGGAGGGGGCTTGGGGGAGGTGGGAGGGGTGGAATCATGCAAGAAAAGCAACCCAGCCCGGCAGAAAATTTGCCAGCTGAGGATGTTGTCTGTGCCAACCTTGGCCTCAAAGAAAACACTCCACCCTCTTAAAACTGCTAAGATGGCAAGGAAGGCAGTGCCTTCTCTGGCCATCAGACCTCCCTGGACAAATGGATGCCTCCAAGAGCGGCCAAAGCAAACTTCCCCCTACATGTTAGACATACATCTATATGCACAGAGGTCAGTCTTGTGTGTCAGGTAGTTGCTTGCAGTGTGAAAGGAGCCAGGGAAATCACCCCATAGTTTCTCTGACTGCCTATCTGGGGGCCTAAAATTCAACCAGTATTGTTCCTTTCCCTTTTAGTCAGGATATATGCTCACCCTAAAATTTCCTTGTGATGTTAAGTAACCCCAGGGTAGGGGGGGGGGCATCTCAGAGTTTCATCCAAGACTCTTTTGTATTAAAACCTGAGGTCTTGTTCCTAGCACCGGGACCCCTAAGGCAACGATTCAAATGAGACAGGGTGATTCCTTTGTTCCTGCTGCCCACGCTTCCTTATTCTTACTTCTTAACGGGGGTATGAACTGTTTTTACACAACGCAAAGTAATTTGCTCTCCAGGTGAGGCGGAAGAGAAGAACTGATGGTTTATTTTCCCCAATGTTTGCTTCCTGACTGTGAGGATGGGCTCACCTGGAATTCCTTAGAGCTGTCCCACCATGCCTGGAATCCAAGACTGTCAAAGTGGTTTCCCCCATTTGGGGAGCAAACCCACTCCTTGTATGGGGGACCTCTGGATATCAACTGTTGCCTTATCAGTTAGGGACAGAGTAGCACCTGGAGTTTGAGAGTGAGCCAGTCACTCTGCATATTTTAAATGCCCTCCCTTACAACCCATACCGTTAGAACACTTTATATTGAAATGCTTCCTGAGGTGAAACCCTGTACTGTAACCAGAAGTCTCAAGGGAAGCATTTATTGCATTAGTCTTAAAAAAAAAACCACTCTTATGATGAATTAAATCTGTTACCTTGAATATTTAATTCCTACCATACATAATTTTAACCATCCCTTCCAAACAATTTGTTTTCATTACAAGGCTTAATGACCATCTCCTCTTGCCAGAATCACACTAGCCCTTTAAGAAGGAAATGTTTAGCATCCCCCCAGTAATACTAAACAGAGCTCAGCAGTTAGAGGTGAATTGGGGAACCTTTGCTTTGTTGGTTTCGGTAGCTCAGATGTGGGGTCGGGGCCTGTGCACGTGAGACAGGTGCACACACACACACCTTCTGGAATCTTAGGCTGGGAAGTCTGAGTGGCACTGATTCCTACTTCCGGCTCCTATCTCAGTTTGCAGGCTCCTGACATCAGGTTTCTGCAGTGTGCCAAGCACGAGCTCTCTCCTACATCAAGCCGGGAATGGCAGTGGAACATTCGAAAAGCATCTAGGACTCTTGAGACAATCTCCCTCTAGATAGTGTCTTTGGCCCCTTTTGCCTCCTTCGAGCTTCTCTTCCTGTCTCCTGGGACTTCTTCTACCCTCCTGAGGTACTTCCCCTGGCCTGCACCGGGTGCTCCCCCAGCCCTGCTACCGCCACTGTGGGACACATCCCATAGTCTTTAGAGACCACTCTCCTTGCCTCAACCTCCTGGCCCTTCCCTTTTCTCCAGCCTTGCCTCCAACTCAACTTCTGTTCTGGTTCTTCCTTGCAAGCAATATTATACTAATATTTTGTGGTACTTGCAGTTTATAAAATACAGATAATTATGTTGAGCACAAACAATGCTGTCAGGATGGTATAATTATCCCCATTTGAACATAAAAACAAATGTAAGGCTCTGAGGGTCAGGCTCATTCAGGCTGAAGAATAACTGATGGGTTCATGCTGTTCCACTCTACGTGTTAGGCAGCTACCTCCATCAACAGGGCAGGCTCTGTGACTGCCGGGCCATGGCGTCTTCTTTAGATCAGTCTACTGGACTTCCCAGGGTCTGCCAAAGCCCCCAAGGTGACATGAGAAAGCTTCTTTCTTGGGTTCCATTATCTCAAGTACATTTATCCATGTATTATATATATATATATATATATATATATGTATCGGATGTTATCTCACCTTTTGTTATCATCACGTGACAGCCTTATGCCTGCTAGAAATAGCCCAGTATCTCCTTAATCATTTTTAGGTGGCTGTATTCATTAGAAAGGTAGTGTCTGAGCCAAAGTGAGTGTTTGAATTGGGTGGGGTGAACCGGCAGCCTGGGTTCCCACTTTGAACAAGGCCTCACTTTGGGCTCCTTGGTAGGCACGAGGGCAAAAGAGTCTCCTCGATGCAGATGCCTGGGACGGAGATGTGGAGAAGCACGGGGAAGGACCTCTTTCCAGTCTGAGCATGGAGGGAAGGGGCGGGGAGCAGATTTTGAGGACCTTGATTTCTCAAGTGATTTCCTGAGACTCATGACACAAGCAATGTCGGGGCGGGTCCCAACTGGGAAGATGTAAAGGAGAGCCGTGGAGAAAGGCATCTTGCAATTTTGATGGAAAGAGCCAGCCTTCTTGCAGTGTTAGGGAAAAATCTGTTGTAAGATGGCCGACAGGACTGATAAGGGAATTCCAGTCCTTGTCAGAAGACTCCCCTTCCGGGATTTCCTTCCTATTCTGCTTGCCACAGGCATCAAATTACTACCAAGTAGGGATGCAGAAGTAACAGACTATAAATTGTCCCCTCTGTTGATGCTCTGGGCTCAGATCTCTGGAGAATGATCTCCTCTGGGCCTACCGGTGTAAAATAAATGTCCTACCTCCTTCCTTCCACTTGGTTCTTCTGCCAGGGTGATCCAGACCAGTTTTCTGTAACAGCAGAGGGAAGCTTAAAGGAAGCCCAGCCCATGTGAGCCTTTGAGGGAGACAGTAGGAGGGGGCGTGAAAGCATCTCTCTTCTAGGGGAGCGATGGAGGCCTGAGAAGGAAACCTGGGAAAGTCATCCCAGACTCCCACAAAAATAACTTGGGGCCTCCTTCAGGTGGGGAAAGATCTAGGTCTTGCAACTATACAGGAAGAGGCTATCAATGGTTATATGGTAATAGGGACATCTATTACCATGATTAGCCAGCTCTTGGGTTGCTGAGGTGCAAATATTGAAGAATATCAACATAGATTCAGGCTAACCTTCCCCTTTTTCTTTTTTTCTTTTTCTTTTTCTCTTTCTCATTCTCTTTCTTTTTCTCTCTCTCTCTCTCTTTTTTTCAAGTTTATTTACTTACTTTTGAGACAAAGAGAGATCGTGCACAAACGGGAGGGGCAGAGAAAGAGCGTGAGAGAGAATTCCAAGCAGGCTCTGAGCTGTCAGCGCTGAGCCTGTTGTGGGGCCTGAACCCACCAACCATAAGATCATGACCTGAGCCGAAGTTAGATGCTTAACCGACCAAACCACTCAGGTGCTCCCTTCCTATTTTTCATAAACAGTATAGCAACTGCACATTCCCAATTACTGTTTTTGGAAAAAAAAAAAAAAAGTATTTATTTGTCCACATAATGCAGCAGTTATGGGCAAATGTTCTTGAGGATGACTGCCCACTGGGGACTGCCAGCTTTCTTAGCACAGGCCCATGATGGAGCGGTGTGTGGGCCAGCCCAACCTCTCCGGCCCCTGGCCTTGTAACCTCTGACAAACTCCCCTGTGGAACAGAGGCACGTAGGCAGGAGGCGGTGCTTGGATCCTCCTGTGGAGAATTGAGACAAAGAAAACGAGGGGAAAGTTAATTTTCTGCGAGTGTATTTCCTCATTCTCTTTCTCCATGGAGGCTGTATGTCCAGCGGGAAGATAAGGCTGTGTGAACAAGCAGAAGCAGCTGAGCTCAGCCAACTGGTTTGAAATCTTCACTCTTACCCAGGGGAATGGTGGGCAAGTCTCTTAAACCCTGTGGAGGACTGGCTGATGGGTAGACAGATGGCTGTAACTGTGGAAGGCAGGACCACATCCCAGTTAAGAACTCTGTGTTCAGACCGTCAGGTGTGAATCCCAGCTAAACTACTAGTGGGACCTGGGGCCAAGTGTTCAACCTCTGTGAGCCTCGGCTTCCTCACCTGCAAATGGAGGAGTGGGCGACTAACTCATAGGGTTGCCGTGAGAATGAAATGAGGAAAACAGTACAAGACCCATTGCTCCTCTCACATTTCATGCACTCAGGAAATATCACTTATTACGGTGGACGTTTTCGATGCACTTGTGTTTATACCTGAGCTGACATTATTTTTTAATGGGTATTTATCTTCATTTTGTTACAAGCTGTTTTTCTTTTTGAGGAGCCATTCCTACCTTTCACTGATCTAAGATCCCCACCCCTAAACTAATTTTTGGCTTAGGGGGTCCCTGTTTTGTGTTCTTTGTGTGAGGACTTCTATTACAGTATTTACCATAGGGCATTTTGCTGGGGTTTATCTCCTTCAGGAAATTCTGGATTGCTTGAGGGCAGAGGCTTTGTTCCCAGAACCCAGCCTTAGTTGGCTTTCACCAAATACTTGTTAGATAAGTATAGAAGAGAATAGATATCCTTATCTAAAAGGAATTTTGATGAACCTGGAAATGGAAGCTTAAAAAAAAATCCTATCCTACCGTATGTATCAGAATATAAGTGGCCCAGCCTGAAGCTGACCTGTGGGCCAAAACAAAGAGATCTGGTCATGTTTTCTACCTGCAGCAGGAGTGGCTGACTCTGAGGCTGTCCTTTCAACCGGTGGGTTGACCTGGAAGGAGCTCCCCCAGTCTCAGTATAGAAAGAACAAGGGGGTAGCCCTTGGAACTGCTTTATAGAAAATGAAGAACTTGAAAATGAAGAACTGTCACTACGTGAAGAATTGAACTTGCCTTCTCCCTCTGCAATCAATTTTACTTCTAGATGCTCTCCCCAGACCATCCCCTCTGCTGTTTCCATAACCCTGGAATTCAATTCCTTCTCATTTCTTGTCTGAATTACTGAGTCACCAGGCTTATTGGTGTCTGTCATGCCATCCCATTCTCCATAGTGCTTCTGAGGTGAGCAGTCTATAGAACAGATCTGTCCCCATTCCCTGTCTCTCCCTCACCTGTCATTGTTCAGGGTCTGTTTGCTCCCCCCACTGCTCCCTGGATAAAGGCTGAGTCCCTACTCGGGCTCCCTAACTCTTTCAGGGTGGGTCCCTGCTTTCTGTCCATTTCCTCCTTCTCCAGCCCTTCCTCCCACTTCCCTCTTCCTTTTATCTGCAGACATATTAAGCTACAGGATGTTCTAGAGCAGTCCCTTCTCTCAAGTCCATGTTTTCATGTCCTCTAGAAAGTAACCCTTGTCTCCTAGGATAGTTTACCACCCCATCAATTGTTAGATACAAGGAGGTACCCAGATCTTTCCTCCACCGTGGCAATAACCATATTGGATTATAATGAGCTAATTGCTGAATTCATTCATCTAACTTCCATTTATTTCATCTCGTTTTCAATGCCATTATAGTGTGCTTACCAGCCATCTTTGAGATACATGTTAGAGATACATGTACCCATAAATAAGTCAGGAAAAAAATCCTGCTTTCATGGAATTTGCATTCTAGTGGAAGAAAATGAATGATAAATATATGAACAATTTATTTTCCAATAAAAATTTGATACAAATCTTTGAAGGAAATAAATAGGGTGAAATGATGATTAGCTAGTGTTGGGGGTACGTGAGTGGAAAATCAGGGAAGCCTTCTCTGAGGGAGGTGATATTAGAATCGAGTCCAGAAGCACAATGAGAGGAAAGCTATACACAGAACTGGAGATGGAAGATGAGTTCCCGAGAAAGGACTGAGTTTGGCGTGCTGGAGGAAGGAGAGAGAGCCACTCTCCCAGGAGCATGGCGTGAGCCCCCAGTAGACAGTGAGCTCCTTGAGACTCCAAGAGGAATCTCATACATTACCATGATCATAGGCTGTAGACATACCCAGTGTGATAATAAGTATTTGAATGAGTAAATATGATTTTGAAATTGGCTTTTCTTTGGTTTCCCACACCAAAAAGCTGAAAAGGTCTTCCATTTTTCTAGAGCTTTTATCCTAGGAACTATAGTAAAATATTATTTTTCCCCCAGCTTTATTGAGATATAATTGATATCATATTATATAAATTTAAGATGTGTGACGTGATGATTTGACATATCAATACATTGTGAAATGATCACCACAAGGTTACTTAACACATCTGTCACCTACATTATTTTTTTTTTCTTTTTTGTCATGGGAACATATAAGATCTACCCACTTAGCGAATTTTGAGTATGCAATACAATATTGTTAACTATAGTCACATATTGTACATTAGATCCTCAGAACTTATTCATCTTATAATTGAAAGTTTGTACCTGTGACCAACCTCTCCCCATTTCCCCCCAACGTTCAGTCACTAGCAACTACCATTCTACTGTGTTTCTTTGAGTTTGACTTTAAAAAAAAAATTCCATATATAAAGGAGATCTATGGTGATGTTACCGTATTAGAGCAGTTCAGGAGAAATTCTCATTGAGAATCAAGGAGAAAAAGTTCTTTTTGAGGAACAAGTTTGAAAACTCTTCCAGAAGGATGCTCAGTAGGGGAAAATTCTTTAAAATAACAATCACAGAAGTGGAGGGAGAGGTTGGTTTATCTTAGAGAAGTTTTTCTTTAGGAGAGGTACTTCAGGGAATAAAAACATTGGCTGCCGAGGAAATTAAGGAGTAAGCAAGCCACAAACATTCAAGACCCTGTCAAGCTGGGGTGGGAGTAGGAAGTTCCTGTGAATCTCTATATAGTAGTGAATGATGATGCAAAATTCATATCTTAACATGGAAAGTTCACAAGGATTTTGATTAATTAGAAGACAACTTTAGAAGGATGTGATTAATGCTGGAAAAAAGAGTGAAAAAAAGGATGTGGTTAAGAGATAACAGAGTCATTTTTTTTTTAATTCACATATTTCACAATGCTTTATTTCTTTGTTTGTTTAAGGTGTTTAGGGGCCAAGGGCTTTCCTCACTATTTCCAAGGAAATTTTTTGCTTGTTTGTTCCTGTTATTTTGGCAGTGCATCTATTTATATTGATAAGAAGAACTACCTAACTAGCCAGGCGAATAAAATGCATTTTAACCCCAGGGTGATTTTTATCCCGTGTCATGCAGTACTAGACCGGATAGATTTTAGAGAGGATAGGTAGCCATCTTCTCCAAAATGAAAATCAGGGGCGCCCGGGTGGCTCAGTCAGAAGATTAAAAAAAATTAAAAAAAAAAAAATCAACACAGAATAGAGTCCAGAAAAGAAACCACAAACAACTCCCAAGAATGAAACTGATAATGGCTAACTCGATGGCTTAATCATGTGCTTTTTAAAAAGATCAGATTTATCTTTATTCACAACAAATTCATTAAAATACATTTATCCAACACCGAGATTATGAAATGTTTCTTTATACGGAGTATATAGCCTCCTTGGAGCATGAGTGCAACAGGAGTCCCAGCTTGAGTCTATGAAACTTTAGACTTTGGAGGGGAGGGGAGACTGAGTTCAGCGTGTCCGTTGTCGCTTAGATTTAACCCCAGGCCTAAGCCCCACTGGAAATGTATCTGAGACGCATAGAGAGAGTGGGGTTATCAGAGAGAAAAACCCTGAGGAGCTTTATTTTAAAACATGACACTAGGGTGGGAACAAAACTGGGGGCTGCACAATGGCAAGAGAGGAATGAAATATTCTTACCTACTTCCCAACACAACACTGAAGCATATTCTTACCTACTTCCCAACACAACACTGAAGCTTTAAGGACTTTGTTGCCACCGCTGCAGCAAAAAGCAGTGGGACCCACAGACATGGCAGCAGGCACAGGTTGCCCAGTGGGTGATGGCACAGCAGGGAGTGCAGACAGCAAAAGCAGACCCTCTGGGAGCACATGAGGTATACGTCCAGGGGCATCTAGAAGTATTTGAGAGACACAGGCAATTGAGGTCCTGCAGAAGGTAACCGTGGAAAGTGGGTTAGGGGCAAATAAAACTTGGGTTCTTACTAATTTGACTCCATTAGAACCCTCAGGCTGTGGAAGCCTGGGAAAACATGAATTAAATAAAATCCTGAGTTCTGTGTGGGGCAGAAATAAGGAATAATTGAAGTGAAATTAAAGAACAATATGACTTTGTGCAGTGTTCTTCGTATCAAAAGTGGGTAGTTGGATGGAAAAATACATTGAGACCACAGTCCTGTGGTCCATGCAAGTAATGCATGCTTTTATATGTTTTGACTGAATAAAAAGCAAATTCAAGATGTTACTTGGTGACCTACCATCTCCAAAAAAACTTGTAAAGTAAATTAATTATGGAATTTATAGTTGCAAGCGCATTTTCCCCAGTTCTTCTGGTTTCATGTTTTTTACTCACAAATCTTGTTAACTTCTAATATACTTGTGATGTGGATTCCTTCTTAATGTAGAACACATTTTAATATTCTTGTTTTTGGCAAGATTTTACACAAACATGTTACTTCCAGAAAGTGATTTAGAAAGAAATGTTAATAGAAACACCTTTATAGTATTCATAGGTGTTGAGTCTTTAAAAATACGGGGGATCGGATTTAAAAATTTTTATCATTTCTAAAATTAGCACATTAAAAAACTCTTATCCTGTGTAGTAAATATGCACCATGGAATTGCACAGTAGATAAAAGAGAGATGAATACTAATTTACAATTTTAGTGTTTATTGATTTTTTGAATTACAAAAATAGCATTCTTGTTGTAAAACATGTAGAAAAAGTTGAAACACATTAGTAAAAAAATAAACCACAAACCATAATCCCAACCTGTTAAAGGCAACCAGGTTAATATGGGGGTGTTCCTTTTTTCTATTCTTTTATGTGTATTATATATACATATATAAAACAGGATCATACTGTATAATAGCTTTTATATCCTGATATACTTTCTGCAACTATGTTTTCTTGCCTCTTATTTCTCTAGTAATTTAAACTATAATTACACCTTTTCTATTACTAATAATCTTTATGTTATTTAAAGCCATTTGAAATATTTTTCTCTCTGCTTATCAAGCTTGAGAATATAACTATTAATTATCATATGCGTAAAACGAGAAGTCTTTCAAGCTTTTACTGTCTTTACTGTCTCTCCCCACCTCACAGTTTTGATTGATGTACTCTGGAATTTAGATGTAAATTATTATTGTTATTTTACATTATTAACTATTCTTTGGAGATTGATTTTTGAAATTTGTTTTCTCTTCTAACCATACTAATCACAGTTTTAAGATGTTGATCTAGGCTTAATTGGTTTCCTTTGCTCCCTATCATCTGCTTTTATCACGTCATCCTCATTCTTGAGGTCTTTCTTTTGATCCCTCCCCAGGTTGGCTGGATTGTATCCCTAAACTGCAAGTACAATATTTTCTGAGCACTGGCTAATGGGAGAATATTGGTCTTTCTTATAAATAAAAGTACATTGTTCTCCCCTCCCCCCCCCCCCCCCCCCCCACAGCTTGGAAGCTTGTCTTCATTTACTGCTGCTATTTGCTATTTGGTTCTCTGGAGAAGGTGATGGTTTTCCTTCCCTTGGGGCAGTAGCTCTCAACCTCCGCTGCACATTCAAATCACGGAGAGGGAGATTTTTTAAATGTCAGTGCTGAGGTTCCATCCCAGAATAATTAAATCAGAATGTCTAAGGATGGTGCCCATACACTCGTATTGTTTAAAGGCTCACCCAATGAATGATGGCTGGGGTTGAGAAACACTGCCTAAGACTTAAGTTGTTTTTTTCTTGCCTGGATGCTTGTAGGGTTTTTTCCTTCTCCTTAATTCTTGAAATATTCGACAGGATATGTCTAGGTACCTGTGTCTCTTCATTACGGCCTGGTAAACTTTAATTCTATAAACTCAGTAATTTCCCCCTGTTAGTTCTTTGTATATTGCTTCCCTCCTATCCATTCTGTTTTCTCTTTCTTGGATTCTTAGGACATGTTGATGGTATTTCCTGGATCTCTCTCTCCCTTATATTTCTCTTATTTTCCCTCATCATTTTGTCACTGTTATCAGTTTGTTTCAAAGTCATCAGTACTGGTTCTGGGTCTTTTGGGAGTCATAGACGCCTTTGAGAACTTTATTAAAGTTAGATTCTATTCCCCCTCAAAATGGCCACATCATAAAGTTGCATATCATTTCACAGACCAACTCTTCTGATCTCTGTGATCCCTACATGAAAGCTCATGTCCCCATGATAGACTCCTGGTCTAAATGAAGTTCCATTGCTCACTCTCAAAGAGCAGGGGAGAGAGAGAGGCTCAGAAATCGAGTAGCTGTTCCCGCACACATATGAAGTCCACTTGGGAAGGGGGTACTTCCACTGCCCTCGGTTTGGTTTGATGAAACTTATTTAAGTTCCAAGGTTTTCATGGTGTTCAGACAAGATGTCTACCATTATTTTCCAGTCACTTGTTCTTGCCCTGCAGGAGTAATCAACTGTATGATAGCTAGCAGAAATCACACGGATTTTCTAGTAAGTACCCCTCTCCCATCTTCTAGGTTTTTACTTAGAAATTTAAAATACAATGGATGGGTCAAGAAAGGGACCATCACTCTCTTTAACACAAGTGCACAATCCCTGTCTCCCAATCCTGCTAAGTCGCTAAGAGATTAGCTCTCCTGCTCTCACCGTTTTCACTCCATAGATGTTGCTGCTCCATTATGTTTAGGTTTCTAATACAACAGGAGAGAAATCTAAGGAAAGATGATTTGCCTTCCATTCTGGATGAACGACATTTTTCTTCTGCTTGGATTCTCATAAGAATCTTTATTTTATCTTGAAATTAACACTTTCACTAGGATGCATCTAGATATCTTTTCATTTATGATCTTTTTTCCTCATATCTAGGAAGCTATGTTGATCTGCAGATTAAATTTTACCTTTAGCTCACAAACATTTTCTTTGTTTGTGGTTTTAAATATTGCTCGTTTTACATTGGTTTAGATCGTTTCTCCAAAACTGCCATTATCCACACAGTGGACCCTCATTGTTAGTGTTCCATGTCTGTTATCTCTGTAGATGCACATTTGTCTTGTCTGCTTTCCCTCTCTCATTGGCCCTGGAAAAATTCATCAAGCTTGTCAGCTGTATTCATGATACAGTTTTCTACATCGTCAGTTCTGCTCTTCACTGCTTCGAATGAAGTACAAAATCTCACAATTGTGAAGTAATTTCAAGATGCTTTTTCCTTTAGTCATCCAGTTCCCTTTTCATTTCTTTAAAAAAAAATTTTTTTTAATGTTTATTCATTTGAGAGAGCACACGCGTGAGCACAAGTGGGGGAGGGGCAGAGACAGAGGGAGACGCAGAATCCAAAGCAGGCTCCAGGCTCTGAGCTGTCAGCGCACAGCCTGATGTGGGGCTCGGATCCATGAACCATGAGATTATGATGTGAGCTGAAAGTCTGACGCTTAACTGACCGAGCCACCCTGGCGCCCCTCCCAGTTCCCTTTTCATTTCTCTCAACTGATTCCCTCCTGAACTCTGTTCAATTTATCTTGTATCACTCAGTTCTGGGTGTACAAGTATTTTTTTTTTTTAAATTAAGAGCATATATAGATACATCTAAAAATTTTTGTTCCTGAAGTATCTATGTTTCTCTGATATGATTCTCTTCTATCTTTTGCATGCTATGTTTTCTTTCCTTTATACTACAAATTCTTCTGTGGGTTATGGCAGAGCTGGCTAGTTGTGCCCCAATATCTGTTTTGCCTTTGTCCTTTTTTTTTTTAAGTTTGTTTGTTAGTTTTTGAGAGAGAGAGAGAGCGCGCACATGAATGAATGGGAGAGGGGCAAAGAGAGAGAGGGAGACAGAAACTCTCAAGCAGGCTCCTTGCTGCCAGCACAGAGCTCCACGTGGGGCTCCAACTCATGAATGGTGAGATCATGACCAAGCTGAAATCAAGAGTCGGATGCTTAACCAGGTGCCCCTGCCTTTGTCCTTAGTAATAGAACTCTGCTTTCTAGCTGGGCACCTAGCCCCTGAAATAAACCTGCTTGTCTCTTGGAGCTAGGCATGCTCATAAAACTAAGTTCCAGCCAGTGGGATATACGTGGAAGCGCTAAGTACAGAGCTTCTGGGCAGTGTCTCTAAATGGAAGGGAGAGTGTCTCTTTGTCATCTTTTCTTGTAGCTGGAATGCAGATGTAATGATTGTAGCTAAAGTAGCCCTTTTGGACAGTGAGGTAAAAACCATGTGCCAAGGATGGCAGAACGATAAGATAAAAGGGGCCCACTGAGCAGCACCAAATAAGGACTGGACTGTCTACCTCTGGACTTTGTTTAGGTGATAGTAAAATAAATACTATCTTCTTTAAGTCAGGATTACTTTGGGTTTTCTGTCACAGCCAAATTTAGTCCTAAGTGACATGAGACTTTTCTGTTTACTTATATTTATATAGTGAGAATTCTTTTTTGCTACCTCCTCCAGAAACCAGGTAAGGGGATTGAAAAAAATATGTTTACTCTTTTTTTCCCCACTTTTTAAAAATGTTTATTTCCGGGGGGTGGGGGGAGATCAAGCGAACGGGGAAGGGCAGAAAGAGAGGGAGACACAGAATCTGAAGCAGGCTCCAGGCCCTGAGCTGTCAGCCCAGAGCCTGACATGGGGCTTGAATTCATGAACCATGAGATCTCACAAACCGTAAGATCACGACCTGAGCTGAAGTCGAATGCTTAACCGACTGAGCCACACGGGTGCCCCTGTTTATTCTTTTTCTTAAAAATATTTTTAGACCACTTAAATCTAAAATGGAGTTGTGCGGCTACTTCCTTAGACAAACAACCTGGGGGAGTCAGGGCCATGTGAAATCCTGGAAAGGAAACTTGATCTCTATCATTTCCTCCCCTTTCTAACAGAGGGATAACTTATGTATCATAAATTGCATTAATATACATGTGTAAATATATATATTTACCATCCAAATCTAGAAATAGCTTATTTCCTACAATCCAGCAGGCTCCCTCCTACCCTTCTCCCAGTCACAATCCTTGCTCTTCTGCTTTCTATAGCTGTGGATCAGGTTTGATGGCTTTGGACTTCATACAGGTGTAATCATTTGGTAGTAACTGTGGCAACCACACAGGTGTATCACTCAGATCACCCTTCAGGAGATAACTCACCACAAAGAGTGCAGTTAGGTGACAGTCTCCAGATGTATGTGTGCCTCAGCTTTTGGCCTGTGGTTCTTCCCTCCCTCCCTCCCTCCCTCCCTCCCTCCCTTCCTTCTTCCTTCTTCTTTTCTTTCTTTTTTTCTTTCTTTCTTTCTTTCAAGTATAGTTTACACACCATGTTACATTAGTTTCAGGCGTACAACATAGTGATTCAACAAGTCTATATGTTATGCTGTACTCACCACACTGTAGCTGCCATCTGTCACCATGCAATGCCATTCCAATACCATTGACTATATTCCCGAAACTGTGCCTTTGATCCTAGTGATGCTTCAGCCTTTGAGTTAAGGTCATGTACGTCCGGGGTAGCATCAGTCAATGACTGAGCAGGCTGGTATGAAGGCTTGCCATTTGTGGCTAGTGAGAGCCCTCTCTAAGGGTAATTTTTGTGTTGAAGCTTCTCATTGAGCTCGCCAAGATTTTCCTGGAGCTGCACTGAAGGCTGAGGCTCTTTTTATGCAGCTGTATCCTTCTCTTCTAAATGTCAGTCTTGGAGCCTCTCCCCTGCCCATTATTATTCCCAGAAAATCTTTTGTACTTCTTTTTTTTTTTTAGATTTTTTTAATAGACGTTATTTAAAAAATTTTTTAAAAATACTTATTTCTTGAAAAAAAGACATAAAGAGGGAGAGGGAAGATGGCGGCATAGGAGGACGCTGGGCTCACCGCGCGTCCTGCTGATCACTTAGATTCCACCTACACCTGCCTAAATAACCCAGAAAACCGCCAGAGGATTAGCAGAATGGAGTCGCCGGAGCCAAGCGCAGACGAGAGGCCCACGGAAGAGGGTAGGAAGGGCGGCGAGGCGGTGCGCGCTCCACGGACTGGCGGGAGGGACCCGGGGTGGAGGGGCGGCTCGACGGCCAAGCAGAGCCCCCGAGTCTGGCTTGCAAAAAGCGGAGGGGCCTGACGGACTGTGTTCCGACAGCAAGCGCGACTTAGCGGCTGGGAGGTCATAAGTTAACGTCTCTGCTCAGAAAGCGGGAAGGCTGGAGGACAAAGGGAAGGAGAGCTGCTGAGCCCCCGGACAACAGAGCTCAGTTTGGGGGGGAACAAAGGCGCTCGCCAGCGCCATCTCCCCCGCCCATCCCCCAGCCAAAATCCCAAAGAGAACCAGTTCCTGCCAGGGAACTTGCTCGCTCCGCTCAAACACCCAACTCTGCGCTTCTGCAGAGCCAAACCTCCGGCAGCGGATCTGACTCCCTGCTGCTGCCACAGGGCCCCTCCTGAAGTGGATCACCTAAGGAGAAGCAAGCTAAGCCTGCCCCTCCTGCCCCTGTGCACCTTGCCTACCCACCCCAGCTAAGACGCCAGATCCCCAGCATCACAAGCCTGGCAGTGTGCAAGTAGCCCAGACAGGCCACCCCACCCCACAGTGAATCCCGCCCCTAGGAGAGGGGAAGAGAAGGCATGCACCAGTCTGACTGTGGCCCCAGCGGTGGGCTGGGGGCAGACATCAGGTCTGACTGCGGCTCCGCCCACCAACTCCAGTTATACACCACAGCACAGGGGAAGTGCCCTGCAGGTCCTCACCACGCCAGGGACTATCCAAAATGACCAAGCGGAAGAATTCCCCTCAGAAGAATCTCCAGGAAATAACAACAGCTAATGAGCTGATCAAAAAGGATTTAAATAATATAACAGAAAGTGAATTTAGAATAATAGTCATAAAATTAATCGCTGGGCTTGAAAACAGTATAGCTGACAGCAGAGAATCTCTTGCTACAGAGATCAAGGGACTAAGGAACAGTCACGAGGAGCTGAAAAACGCTTTAAACGAAATGCATTACAAAATGGAAACCACCATGGCTCGGATTGAAGAGGCAGAGGAGAGAATAGGTGAACTAGAAGATAAAGTTATGGAAAAAGAGGAAGCTGAGAAAAAGAGAGATAAAAAAATCCAGGAGTATGAGGGGAAAATTAGAGAACTAAGTGATACACTAAAAAGAAATAATCTACGCATAATTGGTATCCCAGAGGAGGAAGAGAGAGGGAAAGGTGCTGAAGGGGTACTTGAAGAAATAATAGCTGAGAACTTCCCTGAAGTGGGGAAGGAAAAAGGCATTGAAATCCAAGAGGCACAGAGAACTCCCTTCAGACGTAACTTGAATGGATCTTCTGCACGACATATCATAGTGAAACTGGCAAAATACAAGGATAAAGAGAAAATTCTGAAAGCAGCAAGGGGTAAACGCGCCCTCACATATAAAGGGAGACCTATAAGACTCGTGACTGATCTCTCTTTTGAAACTTGGCAGGCCAGAAAGAATTGGCACGAGATTTTCAGTGTGCTAGACAGAAAAAATATGCAGCCGAGAATCCTTTATCCAGCAAGTCTGTCATTTAGAATAGAAGGAGAGATAAAGGTCTTCCCAAACAAACAAAAACTGAAGGAATTTGTCACCACTAAACCAGCCCTACAAGAGATCCTAAGGGGGACCCTGTGAGACAAAGTACCAGAGACATCACTACAAGCATAAAACATACAGACATCACAATGACTCTAAACCCATATCTTTCTATAATAACACTGAATGTAAATGGATTAAATGCGCCAACCAAAAGACATAGGGTATCAGAATGGATAAAAAAACAAGACCCATCTATTTGCTGTCTACAAGAGACTCATTTTAGATCTGAGGACACCTTTAGATTGAGAGTGAGGGGATGGAGAACTATTTATCATGCTACTGGAAGCCAAAAGAAAGCTGGAGTAGCCATACTTATATCAGACAAACTAGACTTTAAATTAAAGGCTGTAACAAGAGATGAAGAAGGACATTATATAATAGTGACAGGGTCTATCCATCAGGAAGAGCTAACAATTATAAATGTCTATGCGCCGAATACCGGAGCGCCCAAATATATAAAACAATTACTCATAAACATAAGCAACCTTATTGAGAAGAATGTGGTAATTGCAGGGGACTTTAACACCCCACTTACAGAAATGGATAGATCATCTAGACACATGGTCAATAAAGAAACAAGGGCCCTGAATGAGACATTGGATCAGATGGACTTGACAGATCTATTTAGAACTCTGCATCCCAAAGCAACAGAATATACTTTCTTCTCGAGTGCACATGGAACATTCTCCAAGATAGATCATATACTGGGTCACAAAACAGCCCTTCATAAGTTTACAAGAATTGAAATCATACCATGCATACTTTCAGACCACAATGCTATGAAGCTTGAAATCAACCACAGAAAAAAGTCTGGAAAACCTCCAAAAGCATGGAGGTTCAAGAACACCCTACTAACGAATGAGTGGGTCAACCAGGCAATTCGAGAAGAAATTAAAAAATATATGGAAACAAACGAAAACGAAAATACAACAATCCAAACGCTTTGGGACGCAGCGAAGGCAGTCCTGAGAGGAAAATACATTGCAATCCAGGCCTATCTCAAGAAACAAGAAAAATCCCAAATACAAAATCTAACAGCACACCTAAAGGAAATAGAAGCAGAACAGCAAAGGCAGCCTAAACCCAGCAGAAGAAGAGAAATAATAAAGATCAGAGCAGAAATAAACAATATAGAATCTAAAAAACTGTAGAGCAGATCAACGAAACCAAGAGTTGGTTTTTTGAAAAAATAAACAAAATTGACAAACCTCTAGCCAGGCTTCTCAAAAAGAAAAGGGAGAGGACCCAAATAGATAAAATCATGAATGAAAATGGAATGATTACAACCAATCCCTCAGAGATACAAACAATTATCAGGGAATACTATGAAAAATTATATGGCAACAAATTGGACAACCTGGAAGAAATGGACAAATTCCTGAACACCCACACTCTTCCAAAACTCAATCAGGAGGAAATAGAAAGCTTGAACAGACCCATAACCAGCGAAGAAATTGAATCGGTTATCAAAAATCTCCCAACAAATAAGAGTCCAGGACCAGATGGCTTCCCAGGGGAGTTCTACCAGACGTTTAAAGCAGAGATAATACCTATCCTTCTCAAGCTATTCCAAGAAATAGAAAGGGAAGGAAAACTTCCAGACTCATTCTA
>NW_024412400.1:64901838-65049706 GCF_014898765.1 Herpailurus yagouaroundi | reverse complement strand
ATCTCTTATGTTTTGTCTCCTCCTCCATTTTTATATTATTTTTATTTCACTTCCCTTATGTTCGTCTGTTTTATCTCTTAAAGTCCTCATATGAGTGAAGCCATATGATATTCGTCTTTCTCTGACAAATATCAGTAACTTCACTTAGCATAATACCCTCCAGTTCCAGCCATCTAGTTGCAAATGGCAAGATTTCATTCTTTTTGATTGCCTAGTCATACTCCATTGCATATATACCCCACAGCTTCTTCATCCATTCATCCATCGATGGACATTTGAGCTCTTTCCATACTTTGGCTATTGTTGATGGTGCTGCTATAAACATTGGGCTGCATGTGCCCCTTTGAAACAGCACACCTGTATCCCCTGGATAAATACCTAGTAGTGCAATTGCTGGGTCCTAGGGTAGTTCTATTTTTAATTTTTTGAGGAACCTCCATACTGTTTTCCAGAGTGGCTGCACCAATTTGCATTCCCAATATTTTGTACTTCTAACTCAGTCTTGGCGTCTGCTTCTCGGAGGACACAACTGCCATCTTACTTTTTTGAGTCTCGCTTATTTTGCTCAATGTTATGTTGAGACCCATCCATGTTTTCGCATAGGAGTAGTTTGTTCTTCTTTCATATGGATATGGATAGTCTAAAATCCATATACTTGTTCTCCTATAGATGTTTGGCTTCATAAATAAAGTTGCTATGACCATCCTAGCACATGTATTTTGGTAGATACAAGCATTCATTTCTGTACGGTAAGTACCTAAAAGTGGAGTTCTGGGCCATAGGGTATACATATGTTTAGTTTTAGTGGACACTGTCAAACACCTTCCTAAAGCAGCTTTTTAATCGCTACACATCTACCAACAATTTATGAGCGTTCCAATTGCTGCACATCTTTGCCAACACTTGATATCATTGGCAATTTGCTTTCCTGTTACTAATAATGTTCACACTTACTGGTCATTTTCTAAGCTGACCGTTAAAGCATTTTACCCATTTTTAGTTTGTTTTCCTATTTTATTCTTATTAATTGGTGGAAATTCTTTATATGGTGTGGATATGAGTCCTTTGTCAGGTATATCTATTGCTAATATCTCCTCCCAATCTGTGGCTTGCCTTATTACTCTCTTAATATTGTCTTTTGACAAATATACATTCTTTGTTTAAATGAAGTTCAATTTTTCCATCTTTTATTTTCTGGGTAGTGCTTTTGGTGTTCTATTTAAGGAGTTTTGTCCAGGGATCATGAAGACATTATGCTCTCCTCTAGAAACTTCATTGATGTACTTTTCACATTTACATCTATGGTCCATCTCAAATTAATTCTTACGTGTTGTGTGAGAGTGAAGTCAAAATTGAAAAAAAAATATATGGTTATCGAAATTTCAACTTACAAAGTTTCTTTGTATTTGGCATAAGGGCTGTGCTGTTTGACAGATTTTGTGGTAGGCTTCCTATCTAGGGCTTCCAGAGGTACCTCCAAGCTTACTGTGGGTGTGTGATACACCCAGGCCAAGGATTCCAGCCCAGCGCCCACTGCATCGTCAAGGAATACTGCTGCTAGTGACAGCCTGAGGCTTTGGGGAGCTACTTATGCCTCGCCTTCATGCCCAGCTCCGCAGACACAGGGAAGGTCTTCAAAGCTTGGGGAAACCATCCAATAATACAACTATGGCCACTGTTCACAAGCTTTCTGTTCCCAACTTCCACTGTTGTGTTAACGCTCAAACTCACACAATTTTCAAGACTGAAAAGGATCACTGATGTCGTCCGCTTCCAAGGCCTCACCCCTCCAGGGGATGTTTCTCCTTTGGTGTCTGGCAAATTTGGCCTTGGATGTCTTTTTTAAATATGGTCCCAACTGCACAGGATTTAGAAGAAATTCTTTTGAAGTTTCTGGCATTTGTATGGTTTCCTTCCCTAGCTTCCAGTACTGATTTAGGGTTTTGCATATTTTTAAGTTTTCTAGGTCATTTTGGATGGGATTGGGAGGCAGGTGGTTCAAATATGTGCCCTCCGTCTCCCATATTTCCCCTGAAATATAGTAAGATATTTTTTACTTTTAGTCTTGTGTGGATTGTGGAAAAAACTCTGTATTAGTTCTGGGAGAAAATGTATTTATTATTAATAGTAAACTATTAATATTGGCAATTAGAATTTAATATTCATTCATTTACACATTTGTTTATTATATGTTTCACTTCAGGCTTTTTTTTCTAGGCACTTTTTGAAAAGTAATTGAGATCTTGCTGTATATCAAATTCATATATAAGTATTTTTAATTTTTTTTAATGTTATTTATTTTTGAGAGAGAGACAGAGTGTGATCAGGGGAGGGGCAGAGAGAGGGAGACACAGAATCCAAAGTGGGCTCTGGGCTCTGAGCTGTCAGCACAGAGCCTGACGTGGGGCTTAAACCCACGAAGCATGAGATCCTGACCTGAACCGAAGCTGGACACCTAACCGACTGAGCCACCCAGATGCCCCTCAACTTTATATAGTATTTGTAAAACTTTTTATTGTACTGTGAGCATGTCTCCATGTTAATTATCAGTAACATAGAGAAAGGAGACATGCTCACAGTACAATATATATTCTTTATATATGTATTATAATCCAATTTTGAAACACCTTGTAAATGTGAACATATATCTGTATTTGTTCATACAGATAAAGGAAAAATTATGGAAATATATACACTAGACTAAACAGTTAAGAGTGAGGATGGTATAGTAGGAGAGGGAGGCTATTTCTTTGACTTCATAAATTTCTATATTTTTAAATTGTTCCCAAAAAAGTTTTTTTTTAATAAAAATGTTCTTTGTTTCTTTAATTTCTTAATTCAGTGAATGCATCACATTTTATTATCCATTCCATTATGTTGCTATTTAGGTAGTTTCTATTTTTCTTATAGTATAAATGTCTCTGTTAAAGCTTCACACACACATGCACACACACACACACACACACACACACACACACACACACACACAATTCCTTAGGATTTATTTCTGCAAATAGAATTACTCCTTAAGAACATTGACAAGCCAAACACTCATTTTCCAAAATTATTTTTTCATTTTCTATTTTACCTTTAGACTGTAACCCATTTGCTTCAGTTATAATTAGGTTTGGCAGTTTATGATAGAAAGTAAAAACTAACAGTGGCAAAAAACAAACAAGCAAATAAATAAAGTCACGGTAACAGCCACTTCGAAAAAATAAAGATATCAAAAATTTAAAACAAAACAAAACTAAGTGGCTGAAATGCTTAAGGTTGACAAAGCTTCATATGTAAGATTCCCCAAAGCCCTTGTATTTTGTTAAGTCCAGAGGAAGCAGAATGATACGGTGCTTCATGAAATCATTAGGCACCCAGCTGTGTACGTGCCACTGTGGCTGCCGTCCTTAGGGTCACAGTATGATTGCTGGAGCTCTAGCTGTTACATCCCCCATCTGGCAGCAGGAAAGAGGAAGAAAGCTGTCAAAAAAATACTTCCTGAGTTTACTTTCCTAAAGTGTTGGTGGACTTCCAGAAGTCATTTCATATGGCTTTATTTTATAATGTAAATGTGAATGTAACATCACGTATAATGTAATGTCATGTAAATATAATAATATAACAAATAAATAAATAAATAAATAAATAAATAAATAAATAAATCTCTCTACATATCTACATCTAGCTACAAGGGAGGCTGGGAAATATATCCTTCTATTAGAGCACACTGCTGTCTCAAAATCAAATCAGGATTCTGTCACTGGGTGAAAAGGGGTGGTAAACATTGTATAGGAAACTGGCAAGCTCTGCCACAGCACGGCATCTACCATTCTGCTCTGACCATAATTGAATGTTTTCTGGTTTAAATTGGACTTTTTCTGTGGTTATTAGTGAGGTTTTGTATTTATATACATACATATATGTCGCATGTGGGGTTCTCCAGAACGCACATCCCAAGATGGAGATTTGTGATCAGGAAAGTTCTTGGGGTCAATACCTGTGGGGGAGACGAACAAAGCAGGACTCAACAGAGGGAGAAGCTGGGCTGAGGGGCAATTTCACAATTGTCTCAGATAAACCATGGGGGATTTTGAAGCTGGGATGTCTTTTCAGAATTGTTCCAAGTTAGGGCAAGGGAACAGGTTTTCATACCTGCACTGACCAACCATTGGATGAAGGGTGACTAAGGGGAGCATGGGTGAGGCAGATTTCTTTAGCCAAGGCAATTCCCAAAGCTGGAGGAGTAAGTCAGTCCCTCAGTCCAGAAGGATAATTAGGGTGGGGCAATTTCATTTCCTCTTTTGTAATTTACTGTTCACTTCCTTCATTTATTATCATAACATTAAACTTAAAAAAGCACCATCTAAAACATCAATGTTCCTTTTATTTAAATAATTCCTGTTTTGACCTGCCCATCAAGATTAGACACTCAAGAACCTTCTACCCAAATTTGACACGTTAACATGAATGTATCATTTGTTTCAAATTTCTCTTCTTCTCATTTTGAAAAGAATTTTTAATGTTTATTTATTTTTTGCTTATTTATTTATTTTGAGAGGGAGAGAACGAGCGGGAAAGGGGCCCCGAGAGAGGGAGACAGCATCCTAAGCAAGCTCTGAGCTGTCAGTGCAGAGCCCAATACAGGGCTCAAACCCATGAACCACGAGATGGTGATCTGAACTGAAATCAAGAGTCAGATGCTTAACCGACTGAGCCACCCAGGTGCCCCTCTTCCTCTCATTTTTAAAAAGCAAGCAAATATTATCTATATAACTAAAGTTCTATCTCTAATTCTTTTCCACTCTCTCTCTAGAAATAACTATTACCCTGTTTGTATCCCTCCTGTGTATGTTTTTATACTTTTAGTACAGATATGGAACAGATAAATTTAGTGCAGATAAACTTATACAACTGAATATATTATTAACATTTCAATAAACAAATAATTTAATATCTATTAATTAGGGTTCAAAATAAATAGGAATAGTATTTCTAAATATTATGTATACATGTTCTTGCAATTTATAACAAAAAGGAATTTCTTCATGAAGCTACAACTGTTGATTCAATTCTCATTGTTACCCAGGTCCCTGCCTCCTTGTTAGAAAAGATGGAAAATCCTCTCTTGGCAGAAGCACCAGAGAGAGTGTAAGAAATTACTTTAGAGGCCAATGAACAAATCATATTCAATCTCTTCCACAGTGATTCTTCTCTTCAATCTCAGACCAAGAGGAGTTGTGGTGGTGGTAACCTGGGGAGCATGAATCATTCTATGTTTGTTTAAAAGCAAGAAAAGGCTTCACCATTAAAGTCATTTGTAAACAAGAAGTTTCCTACAAAGAAAATCTCAGGCCCAGATGGCTTAATTGGTGATTTTTACCAAAGGTTTAGAGAATTGACCCAAATCCTTCACAAACTCTTTCAAAAAATGGAAGAGGAAGGAAGATTTTCCAGCTCATTCCATGAGATCAATATTGCCCTGAAACTGAACCTAGACAAAGATATAACAAGGAAAGAAAACAAAAGACCAATATCCTTTATGAACATAGATCTAAAAATCTCCAACAAAATACTAACAAACCCAATCCAGCAGCATATTAAAGGGATTACACACCACAACCAAGTCAGTTTTACACCAGGAATGCAAGGTTAGCTCAACATGTGAAAATCAATTAAAATTATACATCACATAAATAAAATAAAGGATAAAAACTACACGATCATCACAATAGATGGAGGAGAAGCATTTGAAGATAACCCAACACATTTCATGTTAAAAAGATTCAACAAACTAGAAATGAACAGGAACTTCCTCAACCAGATAAAAGGCATCTACAAAATACCCACGGCTAACATACAAGATAGTGAAAGACTAAAAGCTTTCTTCCTATGATCAGAAACAAGATAAGGATGTCTGCTATTACCACTTCTATTTAACATTGTACTTGAGGTTATGGCCCAGGAAATTAAGCAATAAAAGAGAAAAGAAAATACATCCAGAGTGGAAAGAAAGAAGTAAAGCTATCTCTATTTGCAGATGACATGACCTTGTCAGAACCTATGAATTCAAAGTGAATGTCAGGGTTGTTTTTTTATGTTTGTTTGTTTTTTTTTTTTTCATTTATTTTTTGTTTTAATGTAGTTAAGAATAAAGATCAGAGGTAAATAGTTCTTCTGTTTGAGCAGGACTTGTGATGGCAGTGTCTTTGTCACCTGTAAACCTTTAGGACACAGCCTGGAAGTTGGAGATTGAAGAAAGGAAACAAATAATGGCACCGGGGAATAATGTAAAGGTCTATTTTCAGAGTTTATTTCAGGATAAGTCTTTGCAGTTTATCAGAACACGTAGGAAGTTTTCTCCATTTAATATGATTTAGACAATATGATCTCTAAGAATTATTATTTATCTTTCAGATGTGTGTGGGTGTGTATTTCACCCATAGGGCACACACAGTCAAGATCAGGAGATCACAAAGAGAATGAGAAATCACGTCTCCTCTTGACCCTGGCAGAGGGAATCCAGAAAATATTGGGAAATGAATTGGCAAAGGCCATCCTGGATTACTGTTGTTCTAGATGACAACTTTATAATGGTTATTCTAGATGAAATTGCTCAGATTTTGAGAATTAGACTTCTGCTGATTAGGGTGTCTTATGGGTTGTTTTGGTTGTCGAGCCAGATTGCAGGTCAGGGCACACCATTGTGGCCAGAAAGTTGGGGTTTCTGTGAATGAATGGAAATTCTCATGCTAAGAATTGAAATGTGACCTTTACTAAGAGAGGGAGGAAGTAGAGAGGTGATCCTGAGACAAAAAGTCAGACCTGGAACTGAGGTATGCCAACGAGTAGAACTCTATGAGATGTTTCCTTTAGTTGAACTCTGGAAACAGTTATATATAACATTCATGGCTTTATCTTAGTTTTTACCTTTGAGTAAGTAATAAACACACCCAAGACAAAATTTAAAAACTATACAAAAGGTATACAGGGGAAGGAAAGCTTCCCCTCTCCCCTCACCACAGACAACTCAAAACCTTGATCAAACTGACCAAACTCAAACCTTGAATAGAGCAGCCTTGTTTAATGGTGCTCTGAGGACCTGAGGGTTGAGACAATGAAGAGAAGTGTAGTCTTGCAGTCCATCCCCTCCCCTGTAGCCCCCTTGGCAGTGACAGAATGATTTGGGGTAGGATGGGAGGGAGAGAGCTGTCCAGGAGTTTGGGACGGTGCTAAGCGGCAGGGTTGGCTGAAGAGCATGATGAGGCTTGGAGGAGTCATTGTAAGCATAGTGAAGATGTAGGTTGTTGGCATGCACTGACACTAAGCCCATGTGAGGCTCAAACCCTCTGTCTCCACATGTACAACTCAAAAGCGACCCTTGAAGGAAAGGGGTGGTGGGGTGGGTGGTGGGTGGGTAGGAAGCCTCCTTTCTGCTCGTACAAGAATGGAGGTGAGCCAATCGGCAAACAGCCTACATGTGGATCAAGTCGGGAACCAACATGCTCCCCACAAACACAAATGCGCACGCACAATGAGCCTTTTTGAGAGGACAAGGCTACAAAATTGCTTTTTTCCCCTACAACCTCTGCCTTTTGTTGCATCTCTGCTCTTCCATTTGCCTTTCACCTCCTTCTCTCTGCTTTTGCTCCCCACCCCATCCCCTTATTGGACCAACACATGTACTTTCTTTATTACAATTTCGTTTATCTTTACCCCAAGAGGAATGTAACTTTGATAGAAAAGAGAGTTCTCATTTGATTCTCTAATGATATAATTTTGTGTCTATTTAAGGCAAGTCTTTAACCTTTCTGAACCGTAATTCCTAAATCTGTAAAACTGATGACTACTTACACATTTCCCAGGCTTGCTGAGTAAAGCAATTATAAAACACTCAGCAATGTAAAAAAATAATGTAGAAATTAAGAAATCTGCCAATTCCTGCTTTGAGCATTTTGGGTGGTGCAGACTGGAAGCTCCCGGGCAATCTCTTAATGTAAGACAACTGGCCCTGGAGAAGACACATTATTGGAGATTCTGCTGGCTTCGCCAGAGGGGCGGAAGTCTACAGAAGAGGAGAAAATGGGAGACTAAGATCTGTGGTTTTGCGGATCAAGCCCCTGGGAAGACAGGGCTGCCTCGGGGTGACTGCTGATGGCAGTGGTACTATCTAAAAAACTGAGATTTGAGCTAGCCTCAATGTGGGGAAGAACTGTCTGGGACTTTGTGCTGAGACAAGAGCTTCATTGGGATCAAATGACTGACAATAACCTTAGAGCACATTTCCTCTATGAAGAATAACCATATAAGCTTAAATCCCTGTAACCGTGTAAGCCGTGTAACCATATAAGGCTAAAGCAAATGAGACAAGGTTGAAATCAGATCTGTACACTGTATGTCACAATTTTGTGTGTAGGTGGTTTTATTATTTTTCTTAGAGTCCACATTTTCAACAATTAAAATCGTTATATAATTAGAAAAAAAATGAATGAGAAATCATTTTATGATGGAAGCAGTCTAATAGCCCTAAATATAGAAATGGTAATGTAATTATGGAACTTTAGAAATTGTTAAAAAAAAACAAAAACAAAAAACAAAATAAAGGGTATAAAAGTCAATATGAGAACATGTCTATGATATAATAAATGTAACAAAAAACCAGGTATATGTATATACAGTATAGTCAAAGCTATGTAATATATTTATATATAAACACTAGAAGAAAGAATATACAAAATACTAATATGTTTTCTGAAGGTTTTTAAAATCTGTGAGCAATTCTAAAACTTTTTTTTCTAATATTAACCTTTCTTAAAAGGTTGCTTATCACTTCAAAACTTAAAATATAGTAAAAATGATACAACTACTTTTTTCAGAATTCTTGGGGACCGGGGCAGCTGTAAAGAAAACAATAAATCCAGAGTTCAAATGGTTGGTCGGGAATGCTGTGCCTCTGGTGTGGCGGGAATTAGAGATGGCCTCTACCGAGAGGAAGAAGTTTGAGGCCAAGGATGGAAGGTACAAGGGGTCCCTGCTTCTGTCCTGGGGCCCATGGAATAAGATGGGCTGTGTGATCTGGGAGAGGGGGCTGGATCTCATGAATTTGGGGGATTCATGTTGTTCTCCGAATGTATTTATTTTTTGTTAAAAATTTTTTTTTTCAACGTTTATTTATTTTTGGGACAGAGAGAGACAGAGCATGAACGGGGGAGGGGCAGAGAGAGAGGGAGACACAGAATCGGAAACAGGCTCCAGGCTCCGAGCCATCAGCCCAGAGCCCGACGCGGGGCTCGAACTCACGGACCGCGAGATCGTGACCTGGCTGAAGTCGGACGCTTAACCGACTGCGCCACCCAGGCGCCCCTGTATTTATTTTTTGTAATACTCAAGCTTTCAAAAAAAATCGTGTTCAAATTTGCTGGCCTCATTGCTGCTTGTAGAGCAAAAAGGGGAGATCCCTGTGACCAGGCTTAGGGAGAGCTGTGCTCCACCAACTACAAAGGGGCTGCAGAAAGGAGGAGATGAATCTCACAGAAATGGAGGCAGGAGCTCTTGACTCAGCTTTTCCTCTCCTAGTTGGGCAGTGTGAAGAGGAGATCCGGAAGCTTCGGTGCTTTATTTTTGCTCTGGTTGCAGGCATTTCCCATTAGTGGTCAGGCAGCTTGGAGCAGTGGGAGAGGAGGAGGCCTATAGCCCCAGGATAGCAGGTCAGTAGCTGTGGTCTGAAGCTGCTCTCTGTGCAGTCGCTACGTGGCCAGCATTCCCCAGCAGTCTTTAGTTCTGTCCAGTTTCAAAATGACACCCAAGCTGCTCAACCTCCTCATAAAAGCCCAGCCACTTCAAGAGGAGGCTGAAGGTTTGACAGCTCAGTATCCTTCTCAGTGATGATTTTTTTCACCCATTGTTCACTAACTTGCTACCTCCTAAATAGCTCTTTCCTCCAGACCTGCTTTTCCATTCCTGCTACCACTCCCTGAACTGTTTCATGATTTTATGTCAACATCATTGCAATAACCTGGGAGCTGATTTCCCTATCTCTGATCTTAGGAGCCCCACCCCTAAACTACCAGAGTGCTGTTTTTAAATAGATTTGACCATGTGGCTCTTCATTGATTGCAGGGTCTCAGTCTGAGATTTAAGACCATCTACAATTTTTCCCCTTCCGCATTTCCCACTCCATATTTTACCAATGGCCATATGTTCTAGCTACATAACATTACTTAAAGAGCCTCTCTTCTTAATCTTTTTTTCCATTTCTCTCTCTCTTCTTTCTCTCCCTTTTGTCTTCATTTCTTAAAACAATAAGAACAACAATAAAACCCACAAGCATGGGCAATAAAAATGAGGGAAAATGAAAGTTCACCATCTAACAACTCCAACACATAATTACTTAGGTATCATTTGATAATAATTTATTATTTCTTTGTGTGCATTCTAATTCTAGATTATAGACCTTTTTATTATTCTCCCTTTGAAGACAAAAAAACACACTTTCAGAGAAATCATGGTGGTTCTCATTTTTTTTAAAATGTTAATTCACAAATCTCACTTACCGTTTTAATCACAGGTTAGAAGGTATGAAATTTAGTCCCTAAATGCAGAAAAGCAAGATACTTAACTTTCTTTACTTTGCTCTGACTTGGTGTATTAATTTCTGTTTCCACCCCCATTCTTCTGGGTGTGGCAGACACGTAATTTCAGTTGATTTGCTATACTTCTCTCTTCTTTCTCCTTGGTCAGATCTATGTTCTTAGGGAGCTTGCACCGGATCGACAATTTCGTCTAGCCGCATCAGCATCTTCTGAGATGTCCATCACCGTGATTGTTCCTCGCGCGTTGTTTATCGCCAGCCATTGAAGAAGCCACTGGGGAGACTCCCATAACCCCATGTGGTCTCATCGGATTTCAGGACTCCTTCCGTGCCACTTTTGGGTGTGGGGAGATCATTGTTTGACTCTCACACAACGGCCCTGCTGGGGAACTGCACAGGGAAGGCTTTCAACCATTAAACATGCTGCCATCTCTTCTCTGGGGCCTTACCTCCTCTTTGGAGAAGAGCCTCTAGGGTAAAGTCCAGGCCCCTGTCACTGTGACCTTCTGCTCTCTATGCTCCTCTTCCAATTTTCCTTTCCTAATCTTTTTCTAGCCTGGGTCTTTTCTGTTCTTCTAAGGGACTCCATTCAGAAATCTGAAGAGTCCCTTTCTCTGCTTAATGCTACCTTGACCTTTTCCTGAGATGACAAAGGTCTAATCCAGTGCTTGAGTAGAGGGAGGAGTCAAAGGCAGAAAAGGAAATACTGGGGAAAAGCAATATTTCAAAAATATTCTTCTTCCACAATAGCATAGATAAAATTTTGTTTTCTGCTTTTTAAATTGACCATAAGCATGCCTAGTCTTTAAAATTGTAATTCCCACTACTTGTCTAATAATATGTTGCTTAAATTCCACGTGGGTGTGGGATTTGTTGTGTTCTTTTGGTTGTGAGAAACACTCGAAGCTAGCTCTAATGGGGCTGGCTTCATAGAAAGGGCAATGGGAGAGAGGCTCTGTATCGAAGACAATTTTAGGATCTTTAGCATCTTCTCACTGCTGCTAGCAATCAGGCTTTAGAGATAGTACATCAGTTAGACACATTTTGTTTGGGTTTCTATCCCTGTTTATATTGAACAAAGAGGTTCTAACGTAATGGGCTTCCTTAGCTCCGGATGCTTTTTGAAAGATCAAGTATGTACCTTATGTCCTAATGTAGTTCCCAACTGCACAGATAGCATCAAATAAAAGCATTTTGGATACACAGAGAGCTGAAGAAAATAAGTAAGAAGACTCAGTTTGTTATGTAAAAATTTTAGTTTTCTGGCCATGATGCAAAATCCAGTACACTAGATTTTGAATCCAATTGTTGAAGTTCAAATTTCCATGGTACTTGATTGTGTTTGCATGAAATGTGACATAATGATATGTCATATAATGGTACATATAAAATGACCTCAGATGTGGCAAACATGTTGGGAAGGGGGTGAGGAGATCAAGGAAATTATTCTGAAGTAGGGTTTGCATAGCAAACACAGATTCTTCTGTCTTTAGATTCTGTATTTGGGCTGGTGGACATTGGTATGTGGAAAAGGACTAAAGTCTCCCCCACTCTCCCATGCTCTCACCCCACCCTTGCCACCAAGGGCACAACTACTGGTGTTAGATATAGGCTTAGAGTATCTGACAGATCTTACTTACTTACTTACAGATCTTGAGCAATATACGTAAGTTCTCTAAATGTTAATTTTTTCATTTGAAATGTTGATAACCATACCTAACTATTAGGGTTGTTGTAAGGAATAAAGAAAATGTGAAGTCCCTGGCTCATAGTAGGCATTCAGTAGAGGCTAGCTATTATTAGTATTATTATTGCCTGTGAAAGGGTCTGTGAGCATAAATGGGATGATTATGAAGAAAAGATGAGGTTAAAAAGAAACGAACACCAAGAACAAATCATTCAGCCTGTGATGATTGCCCTTTGGGGAGTTTTAAGAGCTGATCATTGCTTGATTTCATGATATTTATTACCCTTCCCAAGGCCCCACAAAGGATTGTATGTCATGTTTATTAGTTTAAATGATTTTAGCCCCTTGAGACTTTAGATTTTGTAACACCCTTTGTGGTACTGAAGGTTCTCAGGGGAGTTACCAAATCAAGACTGAAATTTCCTTTAAAATGTTAACAAAAAAAGCAAATCAATAAAGTGTCTTCTTCTTCCTAGCATAAGATAACATCTAATAAATGGCTGGATTCATATCTTAGCTGACAACAGAATGTTATTTAATCTCTTGCCTCTTTCTTCTATCTCACTTCTCCACACCCCCCAAATAAGCACGAGAAATGAAAAGCTGCAATTTCACCTCCAAGCAATGCTCTGGGCATATAGATAGGACATTCCAAAAGGCGGAACAGAGCATGTGCTAGAAATAAGAAAAGAAGGAAAACCAGAGGGTGAAGACCAGCAACCATGGCCTTCGAGAATAATTCTAAGACAAGAGACAGAAAGGAAACCCGGAAGTGGGTGTGGGGGGTGGTGGGGTGTGGTCAAGGGCATCAGTTCGCACTCTGAATACCCCTAGGGCAGGTGACTTCATTCAGTCTCCTTCTCAAAGCTTCTTCTCTTGAATTATCTCTCCAAAAGGATAAATGTCACCTGAAGTCATAAATTCTGTATAAATGTTGATGCTCTTACCTGAGAGTATTCCAGCTTCCCCTGGAAACCAGGATTTCTCAGGAAATCTGAGTGGCCAGCCAACTTCTGCTGTTAATGGTATGGGAGAGCTCCAGGAAATGATCTCTTTTAACCTCAGTGCCTTCATTTGCATTATATTGTTTAACAAACTTTTGTGTAGCACCTACCAGGTGCCAGGTATTGTGATTCACCCTGATAATAAAACAGAACAAGAAAGACATGGTCTTTGACTTCAAGATGCTTATCAGATAGTACAAGTAGACCAAAACCAAATAAACAACTAAATGAAATAATTATAAATGATAGTGGGTCCATCCGAGAGGTAAAGAAAGAGCATAGGTCAAAGCAGCATGATGGGCGGAGACCCTGAGACTGACAAGGTAGGTGAGCATGAGGACCACCAGCAGAGGGAGTGTGGGGTGGGCGCGGTGGGGGTGGGAGTGGGGTGAAGTTGGAGAGGCTGTCCTGTGGGACTAGGCTGCAGAGACGGGCAGGGATGGGGACCAGGCCATGGGTTTCACATGAAGAGAAGTGAGAAGAAACCCATGGAGGATTTTAAGCAGAGATGAGATGATCCATGTGTGGTTTATGAATATTTCAACATTTCTGTCTGTTTGAAAATTCTACTATTCTGTCTACCCCCTCTTAGTTCTTTGGCCCAAGTAGTCCTTTTAATAGAAGAGAAAATTCTCTAAAGAGTAGTCCTTGGGTTAGAAAATCCCTTTGTAGGTACCTGCTGACCTCTCCTGCCATCTCTCTCCCATTTGCCTGGAACATTTACCCCTCTACCATTGTAACAAATCCCACCTTTGAACTTTCTTGGCATTTCCCTACAAATCCAGTGTCAAGGTATATGACCCGTATCTTATTGACTTTTGAGGAACTATGTTCAACTTGTCTTCAGTTCTCTGTGAACCTAGAGTGTCACCTGACTGAAGCCTCTAGCCTTAGCATTGGTAAACCACAGTGATTTTTCTCCACGAAATCATTTACTTTCCCATACCATTTGCTTGAGAACTGTGTGATAAGCTCGTCAAGAAAAAGAGAAGGGATCTAACAAACATTTGGGTTGTGTCCTGTGTCTCCCACAAAGATAAAGTTGTTCTCTCCAAATTATGGCCTCCAAAGACATCCTAAACCTTTTAGG
The DNA here is from genome assembly GCF_014898765.1 of Herpailurus yagouaroundi. NCBI lineage: Eukaryota > Metazoa > Chordata > Mammalia > Carnivora > Felidae > Herpailurus > Herpailurus yagouaroundi. Next base: position 65,035,340 of record NW_024412400.1, on the reverse strand, counting down.
CTTAAGTGTTTTAGGATATCCAGTGAGAGCTCAGCAAATACCACATGGCGGGGAACCATAACCACAATGTCTGCTTTTAAGCAATTTAACTCATGGGATGTGAGCAAAGAACTGGTCTTTCAAGACTCCATTTCTCACAGAAGCACATGTAATTTCTTCACCATGCCTTAATTTAGTCTGGCAGCCAGTCTATTGGCAGGTATTGTGCAGCTTTTGTGTTTTACAGCCCCACATGAGAAATGGGGAAGGGCCGGCTTGGATACCTTTGGATTTTGTATGAGCTGTTGGTGCCCAAAGTTGACCTTTTCCAGCAGCTGGTAAACAGATTTAAGATGCGGAATCTCCTCTTTTTGTTCTCTTTTGCCTGGAGAGCCATAAATGTCAGTCTCATAACTTCCTCACAAACAAAGCCCATTGGTAAGTTAGTAAACGCAGACGGGATGTACACTCAGAAGAAGCATGTGAAGACACTTTGTTACCTTCCGTCCCGTGGTGGGGCAAGGACAGTGCGGGGAACGCGCCTGCACAGCACGCACAGGAAAACTACGTTTTTAAAGCTTAGTTGAAAGGTAGACTTAGCATTCAACTGAAACAGGCAAGTTAGGTGCAAGACTATTTTCGTCAGGTTTTTTCTTTCTACAGTTTGAACAATTTTGAATTAAGGAAGATTGGATTATTAGGTCGGAAATGAGGGCCCTCACGATGCACAAACCATCTTCTTAGGATGCTTGCACTAGTTGTACAGGAGTTAAACAAACGAACAAACAACACATTTCTTTCCTTGCCTTTTACACCCATTCTCATCTTTTCTAAAAACTCCCATTCCACACTCTACCTTTTCCTAGAGGATTATGTCTACGTTGAGGTTATTTTAAAATTCACTGTCTTCAGAATTATCTGTCAGTTTTCTCCCCCCTAGAATGTTAAGTCCTCCTGGCAAAGCCTTACAATCTGTTTTCCTTGAACCTACAAGAGCCTTGTTAACTGTGTGATACGGGGTAAACCAAACATTTGTGTAGTGTCTGTCTGCCTGGGAGATAAAGCTGTTCTTGCAATTAAAGTTCTGGAAGACATCAATAACTCCCTTTCATTTTAGGCATTTCAGGAGAGTTGCCTCAAAAAAAAAAAAAAAAGAAAAAAAAAGGAAAAAAAAAGAAAAAACCGTTTTACAAACTCTTTGGATGTGTGGAGAATCTCACCGTGTTGCAGTGAGATAAGGAGTATACTTTTTGGCAAATAAATGAATTAAAGAAAAGATTGATACAGAAATGAACATGTTAGTAACATAACAATGACAATTCCTTCAATTATTTTTGACCAGGTTTTTAAAATGAAAAGCGCTGCTTGATCCTGCTTGATTGAATGACACCATCTCTTGGTTTTTCTAGTTTAGTTTCACGTATTGAATTTTTCTAAGACTAACAACTGCTAATTCCAATAAATTAATAGTTAGAAAGAAACATTCATTTATAGTAAAGTTCTTAGTTTTTACCAAAGGTTATGGAAATGACCAGGCCTAATTCTGGATTTTAACAGACTACTTTTCCAAATGTTGCAATACAAATGGCTAAAATTCAATTAAAAACATTTTTTTAATGTTTATTCATTTTTGAAAGAGAGAGAGAGAGGGAGTGCGAGTGGAGAAGGGGCACAAAGAGAGGGGGACACAGAATCGGAAGTAGGCTCCAGGCTCTGAGCTGTCAGATGCTGGGCTCAAACTCACGCACCATGAGATCATGACCTGAGCTGAAGTTGGACGTTTAACCAACTGAGCCACCCAGGTGCCCCTAAAATTCAACTTGAAAGGCTTCTCCTAAACATCCCTGAGTTTTGTTCAAAACTTGTATCCAGGGTTATGCCAGTTTGTAAACTGTCCTTAAAACCACAATGATCCACAAATCCCCCATTGAGGATTGAAATGCTTTGCTTAAGGAGCAAAAGACATATTTTTGTGAAAAACTCTTACATAGGAGAACACAATTATTACAACAGAATGATTTATAAAAAATAACTTGTCTATTGTTGGTGAATGCTAGTTTTCTGTTATTCTAGGGAAGAGGCCCAGTTTCTTCATTTTCTAGATTAGAATCCCCCTAGATATAATATGTGGTGGAGGTAAGAGTCTCCCTCTGTGTGGATGTGTGTGTGTGGGTGGGGGGGGGGTTGGGGGGGGTGGCTGGAGAGAATATGGCACAGTCAGTCAACTCTGAGTACAACTTGTGAGATAGTTAAACCTGGAAAAGCAAACTGCTGTTCCCCTAATTTAAATGCCCAGCAAGCAAGCTGACTTGGCTGTCATTGGTAAGTCTAACAGAAGATGAATCTAAATATGCAACGTGGACTCTTTGGCACCTCAACTCACGCTTTGGGTAATTTCCTAGGGGAAGCCCTTAATTAAAGGCATTCTCTTCCTTCTTTCCCCTCCTTCTTTCCTGTTCTTCCTTGATGTCCACTGACGAGAATCAAGCAGGACACTACCATGTATGCAACTAGTTTCGGCTGACCTGCATGCAGTCTGTCTTGAATTTGAAATTAGATCTTCAAACTGATGTCATCAGCGTTTTACCAAAATACTCACTGATTTATAATGCGTTCGTGCAAATGATAAATGGCCAAAACAAAAAAAAATTGATCACAATCTGACAGTCTTAGATTTAATTTCTGCAGAACGTAGTTTGAAGGGTCCCCAGAGGTATTTTCTTCCAACAGCTTTGAAACCATATTCAGGATGGGCCACAGTGTCATCGTGATTGCTGCAAGGATTCAGTGTCAGGCTTGTTTCAGAGTAGCATGAACTAAGTGGATTTTATTATTATTTAAAAAAAAAATTAAAGTTTATTTATGTATTTTGAGAAAGAGTGCACGTGTGCACGAGAGACAGCATGAGCGGGGGAAGGGTAGAGATAGAAGGAGAGAGAGAATCCCAAGCAGGCTCCCCACTGTCAGTGCCTGGAGGCCGATGCCGGGCTTGAACTCACCAACTGCAAGATCATGACCTGAGTTGAAACCAAGAGTCAGATGCTTAACCAAGTGAGTCATCCAGGAGCCCCGAACTAAGTGGCCTTTAAAGCTCCTTTATGGGTAGGATTCTGTGGTTCTGAGACCCAGAGCCTTGGGATTCTCCAGAAGCAGCCATGAGAATTTCTACAGTTTTTCGTAGTGCCACAGGACAGTTGAAAGTGATTGGTACTCCAATTCCTAAGTAGACTAAGGCTAAAGAAGAAGGAAAAGAGGAGGAGGAGGGAGAAGGGAGGAAAAATAAGTACAATAGAAGTCTGTTTAATATTTAAAGGCCAAAAAGTATGGCATACTTACCTCTGAGCACTTTCTCCCCTTATATTTTACATGCATGTGTGCGTGTGCCTGAGAGAGAGACAGAGAGAGAGAGAGAAAGAGAAAGAAAAAGAGAGACAGAAGAGAACTGGTACAATTGGCTTACATTTTAACCTTCATTTCATTTACTTCGCATGGTCATCTTTAAATGAAGTCTTCTCAATCCCCCGCCTCCCGCCCCACTGAATACACTAAGATCCAAGGCTTAATCCTGCTTGTCTTCAGAAGCCTGCCTTGACCATCCCAGCCCAGGACAGTTTGCCCCCTTGGTCTCTCACTTACTATTTGAACTAGCCATTTGGCTCATATCAATGACAGTCTCATGGTGCCACTTATCTTGCCCCATGTGTATATCTTATCTGTCCAATTAGATTCAGAGCTCTTAAGAGCAAGAGAGACTATCTTTTGTTCTTTTGTTTTGTTTTGTTTTAAACTGTATCATACATGGGAGCTTAGCACAGTGCTTTACACATAGTAATAGGTGGTCAATAAATACTTGTTAATTGATTAAAAATTAATTAATTAATTGATTACAGTTTGTGAAAGGAACATGTTTTGCAAGACCATCTTGTGGGCCCAAAGAAGAGGAAGGTTTAACAATCTTCATGCATCCACATTTTTCTTTAAGGAGAACAGAACTCCTGCAAGGTTCAAATTTGTGTGATTTCAGGTTGAGGATAATTCCGCTTCTGCTCTTGTCATAACGCCTTACACTTAATAGGCAAAGTATCCACCCTAGCTGTAGTATCTATTTCAAGTTACGTATTTTAACAAAAGAGAAATTTGGAGATCTGTGTTGAACCGGTTACAGGGAAAGAAGGAATCAGTTGCTGGAGTAGCATTATTTGTGCTTTCATATCCCCCTTCAATATATCAAAATTTGCTTCTTCAAATTTCTCTCAAGAGCACCCTTCTTCATAGCAGCCAAAGATCTAGTAAGGATTAATTTTCTTTTTTGCTATATTTTTGTCCAGATCATACCGTTCAGCCTAGACTAGAAGACAGGGGGGAAAAAAATATATATATATATATAGTATCCTGGATGAGTTTAAAATAGAGTTTGTCACAATAAGCAGTAATTATGGAGCACTTAATATTTGTAAAGTGCTTACCAATCTTTTACCAGTTTGCCTTTGAAATAGCATTGTTGATGTAGGCCACTTATCTTCTGAATTTCCAGATGGAGAAAGGGCAGAGAGGTTAAGTGGCTTGCCTGAAATTTAATAGTATGTTACTAGTACTGCTCCAGTATTAATGCTCCACAATTCCTGAGGGGACAATGTTATCCATGTTTCCTTTCTAATTTTGAAGAAAAAGCAATCCTAGAGCTACCATTGTCTACTGATTTGTAGGATGGGAGAAGTATTCGGTTCATGGTTTTTATTTGTTAAGACATCAGAAGGTACTTTAATCAAATAATACTGAACAAAGAAGTTTTGAGTAACGTAGTGCGTGAAGAAAACCATTTTCTGGTGGAGAGGCCCGTATAAAGCTACAGTGAGACTTTTCAGCACAGTAGCCAAAGAATCAAACCTCAATTTAAAAAGCTAATGAACAAAGCTCTCCTTTGCTAAACGCATTTTTTAGGCGATATGGTTTCTATTTTATGTGAGATGATTTTATGCTTTGAGAGAGGCAAGGGGGGATGGGGTCAGACTACTGGTGCTGTGCGGAGGGTATTGGTGAGGTGACCGGCTCTCCCCGAATCTGTTTCCAGAGGCCAGCTCCAGGACGCCATCCTATTGACTTATCACTCCTGAATTCAGTAAGTGACCTGGAATGACCTGGAGCCTTAGATGTTTTTTTCTTCTCTAGATCTGTCCAGGTGATTCATACATGCTTCTTTGCATGCCACCAAAGAAATCCATCTTGGGAATGCTATTTTGCTCTGATTGGCCTCTTGTGCTGTGATTGGTTTCCCTCTTGGGAGATGGACTGCACCTGGAGAGGTGCAACTGTTAGGAAAATGGATTTTTATCCAAGTTCATTACTATCCCTGCTCAGATATGCCTGCTGTTCAGGTTGTTGCTTACCTGCATGTGGATCAGGGTTGTATGACTCTCACTTAAACATCACTGATGAAGCATTATATTGAGCCTGTCAGTATTTAAATTCTTGGCCCACAAGCCAAATATAGCAAAAAAATCCCACCCTTTTTCAAGTTCACTAGCCCTGAATCACATTGACCAGGTTTTAAAGGAAACTCCTCTTTAGTGGGGCTCTGGAAAAGCTGGGTGGAGAGTTAGCTCCTATCCTTCCTCTGTTTCTCTATATATCAAGAAATGTTTTAAGAGGGAGAGAAGTTTGCACCCTTAATAAAGTCTCCCCAGCTCAGATAGTCTTAGCCTCATCTCTGAAACTGTTCATCAGGTAGATGTTGGGAACCCTGGATATATTTGGAGAGAAAAAGGATCAAATCGAGCAAAACACAGTATTTTAAAAGTTACTAAGGAAGAGATAAAAAGTGCTCTTACTTGAAGTAGCCAGTCTCCTTCATTCTCTGAGAAAAGATTTTTTGGTTACTTTAGTCAAATACGTTCACAATAATTCTTAGGATTTATGTGGAAGAAAGAGTGAAAGTTGTCTCTGGCTTTCTGATAGCTAAATTTATCTTATACCTGCATAAAGCCAAGTCTTTAGAGATATGGCCTTCAGTCCCTGTTATTATACTAATTAAAGAGATTTTATAATCTTAATATTGACTTATTTTTGATAACTATAGTTATTCTTTTGCCCCACATGCCCCCGCCACATGCCATTAAGGGCCTATTCAATTAGGGAGCATTTTCTTTTCCCTGGAAATTTAGAGTCAAGTGAAAAAGTCATTTTGGAAGTGACACCCTAAAGCAATGTCACTATGATAATCCAAGGAGACTGTAACCAAAGAATACATTTCTTTTTATTTCATTGCTGGCATGTTTATTACCTATTTATTTCATTCTGTCTATCTCTGGGAAAAACTTGACATTAAAGATAGTGTTTTGTTTTTTTCTTTTTTCAAAGTATCTCTGGGTTGTGAGGAAGAAACCTGAGAACCTATGGTGGGGCATTTGGCTATATGCACACTAGTAAAAACCAGCATTTCACCTCCTTGTAACAGTTTTCTAAACTTCATTTTGTGAAGGGCCCTGAGGATGCGGATTAGTTAGTTGGGCTTCTGCATTAATAGCAGGAAATAATAGTAGTTGACATTTATTAGGTGCAGACTATATGAGAGGCAGTGAGACAACCACTTTGCATGTAATATTCTGCACAACAACCCTATCATATACTAACACAAAGCCCATGATAATACAAGAGTATTACTACCTGAGTGAGCAGATGAATGAGACTGAGCTTTGGATGGTTAGGGGAATTGCATGTGGTCCCACTGATCCTGGGAAATAGACCTGGAGTTGGAACTTGGGCAGTTTTATCCAGAGACAGGCCGTGGCCCTTCCACAGCTACATCTAGTGGCTCCTTGTGGGTCATCACCTGGGGAGGTAAGAGAACATCTTCCCATAGGTGATAGGCGGTGGTCCACTATTTGCTGAGTACTCACTCTGTGTAGACTACTAGGACTCATAAACTCGAGAAAAAAAAGTATGTTCCCAAAATACCATGGCAGAGAATGGAACTTAATTTATGATAAAGTATATATGTGTGCTGGTGGGCTGATAGTACCAAGAGAGAAGGACAAACAATTTTTGTTTTGGTGGACAAAAATTATTGCTATCTCCTGAAAGCCTTGAAATTGCTGGCTAGGGAGGAAGTGCCAGCCTGCTAATCTCTAGGACTAGTGGTAAGGAGGCATAATGGTTTCTCCCCACTCACTACCAATAAAATGATTTCAGGAAACCATGAGGAGTTTTTAACAGAGGTTGCTGCTTTATAGGCAGTATTTCAGGAACCTCAAGAATGATATAATAACCTTATAGAAATTGAGATTTGAGAAATAATTGGTGTGTTTAATGGATTAAATTATACCAAGAGTCAATGTGCATACATATATTGGATATGTATATATATGTGAAAAATGAATCTTGACCCCTTACCTCACACCGTACTAAGAAAGCAAGTCCAGATGGATTGTAGAACTAAATGTAAAAGGAAAAATAGTAAAGCTTCTAGAAAATAACAGGAAAATGTTTTTGTGATTTTGAAGTAGAGAATTATTTCTTACATGGAGCATAGAAAATAATAACAAAAAAAGAAAAAGATTGATGTATTTATTAGACATTGATAAAACTAAGAGCTTTTGTCATCAAAAGCTACCATGAAGAGAATAAGAAGGTGAGCTCAAAATAGAAGAATATATTTGCAATGCATAGAACTCACAAATGACTCAGAGCCAGAATATTTAAAGAACTTCTAAAGATCAACAAGAAATGAAGCAGACAATCCAGTAGAAAAATGTGCAAATGACTGGAACACAGGTGTCACAAATGAAGATAATCAAATGGCCAGTAAATATTATCCATCAGGGAACATAGGTGATTTCACTACCCTTTTACTAGAATGGCTAAAATTAAGAGGACTGACAATACCAAGAGCTGACAAAGATACAGAATAACACACACTGCTGGTAGAAATGTAAGTTGGTATAATCACACTAGACAACAGTTTAGCAGTATCTCCTAAAACAAGACATATGTATATCATATGCCAAATTATTTCCCCCCTGCATATATACATAATGGAAATGAATTCATATATGTACAAAAGACATGTCCATAGCAGCATTATTTATGACAGCCAAAAACTGACCATCAACATGAAAATGGAGAAATGAATTGTGGGTATATTCATACTACAGAGCAAGAAAAAGGAATGTATTGCCAACACATACAGCAAAAGGAATGAATCTCGTAAATGTAATGCTGAGTGAGAGAAGCTAGACACAAAAGAAACTATACTGTAAAATTATATTTATATGAACTTCACAGACAGGCAAGACTCACTGATGGTAATGGAAACAGTGGTTATGCAGCATAATCTTGCCCACTCTGACTGATACACTACCAATAATTCCACTTTCTCTCTGAAGCTTTACATTATATTCTCCTTCTGTAATTACAAAGGAATATTGCTTGTACTTCTATTTAGAATTTATGTCATTCTGCCTTTCTTAACAATTAGCTTCCTTTTCAAAAGCTTGTTTTCTTCTTCTATCATTAACTACCTTTTCATCATATACATACATACACACTACCTCATTTCAATACATATACTGAGATAATGATAAAGAAAACAAGGTTGAAATTATTTTAGGATAATCTCAATAAATGTTTAAAAATAATCTTTTACTGTAGTAGAACACACACACACACATATATATGCACACACATCATGAGCATACAAACCAATAATTTTTCACAAAGTGAACAATCTCATATATTGAACACACAGATCAAGAAATAGCACTTTGTAGCACCCCAGCTATGGCCTCTGCAAAGGAAACCAAACCTCAAACCCCAAATTATAATGGTCATTTCTCAAAAGTAGAATGGGGCTTCCCACCCCAAATTTAGTTCAGATGTTAAGATTAATAATGCCACACATATAGCAAGATGATATGAGAAGAATTATCACATAGTGAAGTTTTTGGGGGGAATAGGCAAGTCTAAAAATTGCTTGAGGGAACAAGAAAAGAAGATTAGCCTTAGATTTTTATAATAATTAGAAGATGGGCCAGAGTGAGTATTCCTTCATGCAAGAAGGGGTTTACATGGTCTGAACTGCCCACCGGCATCAAAGAAAGGTGCACCCAGGGTTTTTTAATCAGCTTGTGTAGATGTGGAACAGAAGGGAAGGGGGGGGGTGAGGTTAAAAGATATCAGCAGTCCAACACCAAAAAATGGAGTCAGACTTTACATGAAGACAACCTACATTTATTTCTTGCTCATGTTCATCATGGTTTGAGTGGGAGCTTGGTCCATCTTTATTCTAGACCGTCAGAACAGTCATCATCAGGGACATTGCCAATCACTTTAGTGGAAAAGAAGAAAGAAAGAAAGAAAGAAAGAAAGAAAGAAAGAAAGAAAGAAAGAAAGAGAGAAAGAAAGAAAAGCAGAAAGAAAGAGAAAAAGAAATAAATAGAAGAAAGAAAAAATATCCCATCTCACTCTAAATTATATTACTTCTGTCCAGAAGTATCATATGGCATTGTACTTCTATTTCAGTGGCCAAATCAAGTGACATAACTGTTGGATGCGAAGGACTGAGAAGAGTGCAATCTACTATGTGTTTAGCAGGAGGAGAACCACAGTGTTGTCTACCCAAGCAGATCTTAAAAGGATGAGTAGAGTATTGATAGGTGAAGGAAGAACATTATTGAAACTGAAGAAATGACATGAGCAGAGATGTGAACGGTTGGGTGGTGTGGCTCAACGAGAGAATGTCTAAAATGAACATATGGGAGATGAGGTTAACAAGAAGGGTTGAGTTTAGTGATAGAAAGCCTTGAAAATAAAGTATTTTGAACTTAGAGAATGGGATGGAATGAACAATTTTGAGAGTAAACAATATGTATTTTCAGTAAGATGGTTTAGATAAAAAATAAGATGCTGGGAAGTTATTGTAATAGGGAAGAGTGGGTGAAGCTCTGAACTAGAACAGTGGCAGTTGTCATAGAAAAGTGCAGGCTGGGGTCTTTGGAGGTCCAATTGGATATGAGGTGAAAGTGAATAGTGAAAATTATTCCATTTTCTTCCACCCCGGATGATCACCTGGTAGAATGGTTGTGACACTTCGTAGGGCATGGAGGACTACATGGAGTCAATTAATAAATTTGCTTCTGGAAATACTGAGTTTCTGATGATGGAAGAGCATTGCTATAGACTGAATGTGCCCTCTCTCAAATTCATATGCTGAAATTCTAATGCCCAAGGTGATGGTATTAGGAGGTGGGGGGGGCTCTTTGGGAGGTGACTAGGTCATGAGAATGGAGCCCTCATGAATAAGATTAATATTCTTATAAATGTTTATTTTTAAGAGAGAGAGAGAGAGAGAGAACACGAGCAGAGGGGGGGCAGAGAGAGGGAGACAGAGGATCTCAATCAGGGTCTGCACTGATGTCTTAACTGACTGAACCACCCAGGTGCTCTAGATTAACACCCTTATAAAAGAGACCTCAGAGAGTGACTTCACCCCTTCTGCTATGTGAAGACACAGTGAGAAGACAGCTATGAACCAGGAAGTGGGTCTTCACCAGATACCGAATCCTCTGGTGCCTTAATCTTGGACTTTCCAGTTTCTAGAACTATTGGTTGTAGCCACTACATCTATGGTATTCTGTTACAGTAGCCGGAACAGACTAAGACAGACATCAAAGTGTAGAGGAACACTCAGAAATTATTGTCTCACACCTAAGAGCAGACAGAAGACTAAACTTAGATCCTAAAGTCTACATCAGGTAGGAGAAGGTTGAGGCCATGGAACTGAATGAAGTGGCCCCAGTGAGAGATGATAAGGTTAGAGGAAAAGAAGGCTGCAGACCAAACTTTGGAAAACAGGTACGTTTGGGGGCATGTGGAACATAGCAGAAGCTAGTGAAGAAAACCAAGAAGAATCTATCAGAGAAAAAGAAGGAGCGTGAGCTGTAGGAATAGAGAGGTCCAAGGGGCGCCTGGGTGGCTCAGTCGGTTAAGCGTCCGACTTCGGCTCAGGTCACCATCTCGCGGTCCGTGAGTTTGAGCCCCGCGTCGGGCTCTGGGCTGATGGCTCAGAGCCTGGAGCCTGTTTCCGATTCTGTGTCTCCCTCTCTCTCTGCCCCTCCCCCGTTCATGCTCTGTCTCTCTCTGTCTCAAAAATAAATAAACGTTAAAAAAAAAATTAAAAAAAAAGAAAAAGGGGAGTGGCTCAGAATGTCTAATGCTGCCAAGAGGACAAGCAGGAGTAGGTCCAAAAGGACGCCATTGGACTTGGCTGTTGATAGCATTTGAGCAGAGAAGTGAGATTAGATGGCAGGAGGATTGTGGCAAGAAAGGGGAAGAAGCAAATATCGATTCAGCTTTTGATAAGTTTGGTATTGAAAAGGAGGTGAGATATGTATGGGAAAATCACTTAAAAGAAAGGCAGAGTTTCTGGAAAGCTTAGCTGTATCCCTCGGCATGCCATTTTATACACTTACTTTAAGGCAAAGATTTTATTTAAACATAAGTTATGCTCAAATCCAACTACAACTCGTGGTAAGTCCGTAAGTCCATCCTCAGTACCTTACAGGTGCAGCCGAGGAGAATTCCACGAGGGTGGACACGTGACTCAAGAGGGACCAGACAGGATCAATCCCAGGCCTGTGTCTGAAGTGACCCAGAATTCTTCTGCTGAGCTTGGAAGCTGGCCGAATGTGAGCTGAGAGCTGCCAGTGGTCATCTTTTCCATTACATGGGTTCAGCCTGAGAAAGGTGCCAACCAACACTGAGGAAAACAGAGCGAAAGAGACAGTCTGGAGGTGGAAGCCTAGCCCCAGTGTGCCCCCTCTTCTGGCTGTGCCCAAGGTGCCTTCTAAGTCTGTGCTTTTCTGTTATGTGAGCAAATCAATTCCACTTTTTGTGTTCTGGCATCTGCAACTGAGAGAGTCCTAATACCTAACATTACCTAAAGCCACGCTCTACTCCAGTATCTTCTACATCAGGAGGAGTGGGACTTAAAAGAGATTAACATTTATTAAAACCCGTGAAGCCGTGATTATGAAAATTCTGAATAAAATTGAATTTGACTTTGTCTTTCTTTAGACTTTTCATGGGTTTCACTGTAGGAATAGGAAAAATGTAATAAGATAAACATGAACTTTTGAGTCATCCGTGTACATAGTTGTCTTTGAGATACAGTTAATGGAGAGCATACGCATCAGATTATTTAGTTGTTCTCCTCAGAGTCTCTTTAAAAATAATGAAATTATCACGAACAAAAGGATAGTTAACCTCTGATCTTTTTAAGGGAAAAATTTTCCATCTTTATAATTGCAAAGCTCCAAAATCCAAATGAATCTTTTCCCATAAACGTTGCATGAGTTGGTCTTCCTTATTTGTGTTTTGGATTAGTTCCCAGTTGACATCAGATACAGCAGCAGACCCTTTCTCTTTTGTGTGGTATGGGGAAGCATCAATTTGTGAGTTGTAAATACCCAAACTCTGTCCTGAAGATTAGCCTTAACTAAATTGCCCTGGGCACAAGAGATGGGGAATTCTTCTACTTGCAAAATTAAAAAAAAAAAAAAAAAAAAAAAAAAGAATCTTAACTTTCAAAAGGAACAGGAAGCAGCTTGTCCATAATAAATCACCAGCAAGCAAGTGTTCTGCAGAGGAAAAGGTTGATATTAATAGAGGCGGCATTTTTCTTTCAGCAGGAAAGATCTTTCAGTGAATTTGGAACTGACAGCCTTGAAAACCTAGTCAGCGAAGAGTTTGAATGCCACAAACTTGAGAAGAAATGTTATTGTGTTTTATATACTTGAGCATGCTTCTTCCTCTAATTGGGAGGTAGTTGCATTGAAATGTCCACATCATCGACATTTGTAAGCTTCACACAAGGGAGGCCACAGTTCGCTTTTTTGTTTATATGTCAAGGAGTTTGACTAATCCATTTAATTATCAATGGGAAGAAGGCATCAATGGGGTAAAATTGTGGCATGACAAAGAGTTGTTCTCTGCACCCTGCATATAATTAAACAGAAGTTTTTCTTGATGCATTATCATATATTAGAAAGGAAAAGGCAGTGGCCTGAGGGTCAGAAGATTAGTTCCTAGGCCTCCTCTCTTTTACCGCTGCCAATTTAGAAACATGGTTAAACAAGCTAATCTCTCTGGATCTCAGTTTCCTCAACTGCTACAGGTGGTGATTGGAGAGGATTCTATTGAGACTTTGGTTGATGTGCCAGTTACTACTGCTAGTAACAAATTATCCCAAATCGACTGGCATAAAACGAGAACCATTTTATTGTGCGAACAGATTCTATCTAATTCAGGCTGGGCTCAGCTGGACAATTCTTTTGCTTCTCCAAGAAATTACTAAGGTCACTCAAAGGGACTCAGCTGGCAGATGAGAAGGTCCCAAAGGTTGAAGACAGGTTGAGTCACATGTTTTGGCAGAGATGAGTTCAGGATATCAACTGGCACGTCCAGCAAGGTCGATTCTTCAGCCTGGTGGTCTCAAGGTGGTTAAATTTTTTTACATGGTAGCTGGCTTCTCCCAGAGCGATCATATTAAGAGAACCAAGTAGTTTCAACCTAGCCTTGGAAATCAGATACCCTCATCTTCACTGCATTCTGTTTGTCACAAGGCTGTTCAGATTCAATGGCAAATGCTATAGAGCCCACCTTTTTTTTTTTTAATTTTTTTTTTAACGTTTATTTATTTTTGAGACACAGAGAGACAGAGCATGAATGGGGGAGGGTCAGAGAGAGGGAGACACAGAATCCGAAACAGGCTCCAGACTCCGAGCTGTCAGCACAGAGCCCGACGCGGGGCTCGAACTCACGGACCACGAGATCGTGACCTGAGCCGAAGTCGGCCGCTCAACCGACTGAGCCACCCAGGCGCCCCTAGAGCCCGCCTTTCGATGAGAGCAATGTCAAAAAATTTTGCAGCCATATTTTAAAACCACCACACCTAGTTATGAGTTCCGAAATATTATTTCTCAGTATTCTTCTCCAACAGAGTGTCCATCCCATATGTTTCTTTCTTTCTTTCTTTCTTTCTTTCTTTCTTTCTTTCTTTCTTTCTTTCTCCTTCCTTCCCTCCTTCTTTCCTTCCATTCATTCATTCATTCATTCATCAAATATTTTAGTCCCTTCTCTGGGTCAGACATATTGAGTAGCCTACAGTAAAATTGAAGGGCAAAACAAACACAAAATCCCTGCCTTTATGGAGCTTGTAGTCCAACGAAGGCCACACACATTAATCAAATGCAGGCAAGTGTATAATTACAAACCCTGTGAAGTACTATGAATGAAAAGTGCAAGAATCTCTGCGGTTCCACAGCAGAGAGCTCTGGTTCAATCAGGGTGCAAGGGAGGCTTCATGAGGAAGAAATGTTCACTTTGATATCTAAAGAATGTGTTCATGAAGAGCATCAATATATCCCACACAAGACTTCCTCCTGTTGCTCTGCAGCCCCTAAATCTCCTAATTTAGAAGATCCTTTTTTTCTACCCTCCTTAATTACTCTTTAGCAGTAGTTCATTACGGAAGTTACATGTTCGGTATCTCGTATGTATCCACCTCCTATTTGTTCTTATCCTTATCAACCTTTATTGACTGCCTACTGTTAGCTGAATAGAATCAGTAGGTTTAGTGTGCCATTGCACGTGTTCCATGTGCTGGCTCTATCCTAACTTTCTGGCCTCATCTCTCCCTATTCTCTTTGGACACCATGCTCCAGCCATACCAGGCTACTTGCTCTTCCCAGAGCATGCATTCGTTTTCATGCCTCTGTGCCTCTGTTCTCACTGATCTCTTTTTCTGAAGATGAATTCCCCCCTTGTCTCCACCATTAAAATGTCTTTCATTCTTTCTTGCCCCAGAACCATCTCCACTAAGGAAGCTGTCCTAACTTTTGGGACTAATTACTCTGTCCTCCAAGTGTTCTCCGGCCCTTTACTGATGCTTCTTTTCCATTCTGCTTTGTTAGCTCACTGCCCCTAAATTTTAAGATCCTTGAAGACAGCAATCATTAAGAAATCATGCTTCTGTCCTCCAAAGTGCCTATTACAGTGTTTTTGCCATAGTAAGCATTTAATAATTGTTTGCAGAATGAATGGATGGATGGATGGATGGGTGAATAAGAATCCTTTTTTTAAAAAAAATTTACTTTGGGGCACCTGGGTGGCTCAGTTGGTTGGGCGTCCGACTTCGGCTTAGGTCATGATCTCCCAGCTCGTGAGTTCGAGCCCCGCATTGGGCTCTATGCTGACAGCTCAGAGTCTGGAGGCTGCTGCGGGTTCTTTGTCTCCTTCTCTCTCTGCTCTTTCCCTGCTCCCGCTCTGTGTCTCTCTCTCTTTCAAAAATAAATAAACATTAAAAAAAATTAAAAAGAAATAAAAAGAAATAAAAAATCTTACTTTTTGTGAGAAAAAGAGTGTGTGAGAGGGGAGGGGCAGAGAGAAAGGGGGATCAGAGCATTCGAAGCAGGCTCAGTGCTGACAGCAGAGAGTCCGATGCAGGGCTTGAATTCATGAACCATGAGATGATGACCTGAGCCAAAGTCAGACGCTTAACTAATTGAGCCACCCAGGTGCCCAATAAGTATCCTTTTAACCAACTGATAGGGGTATAAAGCACAGAGACCTTAGTTACCATTTTCAATCAGCATTTAGCATAGTGGGTAGTACTCACTATTGATATTTCACTGTAAATAAATGTGTAACTTTCATACGTCCATATTTCAAATATCACAAGTATCAAATATATCAAATTAAGTACTTCTGCTGAATCGTAAATTCTTTGGGGCAGAAACTGTATCTTCCTTTTATTTGTGTCTGTTATACTCCCAGATGTTTGTTTTACATACAAATCACTGATATGAAATGAAAATGTCTGTAAACTAATAAAAAAGTTTGTAACCTATTTCCTAAGTTCACAAGTTACTCAGATTCTTTTCACATTTATTATATATACATCACTGTACTAATATGTGAGTGTGGGTGCGTATACACCTGTATATTAAGACGTCGTGTAAAGCATTTGCCTTGGATACGCTATGAAGGAAATGATCTTGAAAAGCAACCATACCTAGCAAGTCTTTGCTATAACTCAATAATCTTTCAATACGTCTCAAGCTTGCCCTTCAGTGTTGCCATTAAACAGGTGTTATCATTGTATTTGCATATTGCGTTTTATTGCTTTTGAAGAGAGTGATAATGATGACTATCTTTGCAGAGCAGTGTAGCCAAAGGGCTGGAAGGAGAAATGGGTCATAAAGTGACAGATGATTAGAGCTAGAAGGGACTAGAAACCTAGCAAATCCAGCTCGTTTATTCTACAGACGGGGAAACTGAGATTCAAGTTGAAGTACTCCACGATGCTCAATTTTGGGGAGTCTGACATAAAAAAAGAGACTTCCTAGATTAAGGGAAGCACGAAGTTTGTTGACTCTTTTCTCCTCAAAGGGTCTCTTCCAAACAGCACTGTTTTGGGACACACCTGTTGGATCCCAGTCTGAGCGTGGTAAGCACACACTTATTTATACCACAAATGACATCATCCATCCATCTTGGAAGCCACAGTGCTCACTCCTGTTGGTTGTCAGCGGTGTCTAAGATGTCCCCTGATTTCATTGACCTCTGTGTGTCCTGGAACCTTGACCTCTAAGGCTCCCTGGTGCCAGAATGTCTGCAGCTGTAGGATCAAAGACCCTCAGGGGAAAAATCCACTCCTAACTGAGATGAAATGGAGTGAGTTATTAGGAAAACTAGCTATATGTCCCAGAACCCTTGTTCATCTGGAAAATGCTTGAACTGTATCCCCAATATAAACACCAAGCCCTAAGAGCTAAACACAGCATAAGCCAGAGACAGAGTCTCCTGCCTGGCAGGCAGAGCCACATTCCGCCTGCCCTCCTGATGTGCCTGGCACATAGTAAATGCTTTATAAATAATCTGTGAAATTAATGAAAGAATGAGGCAGCATGTAATTAAAGATACAAAGATAGCAAAATTGGGAAGCCCAAAAGATCAGGTGAAAAGTTACAAATTTCAAAACAGTGGGTTAGATATTTAAATGTAGGTCTTGAAATTGAGTCTAAGTTCTGTCTCCAGCTTCCTGGCAAACAGAGCAAAAAGGGCCATGCAGTGGGCTTCACCTAGTTCTCATTATGGTGGAGAACACAGCATTATAGGGCATCGCATATTTTTCTATCTCTGAGAGAAATGAGTCATGCGGGCAATCTATCTACGTCACTAAAGTGTCATTTATGTCTCGGGGACATGTGAAGATGCTTCCTTGGTTGGCAGCCAAAGTAATTGCTTGCAACAGTTTGGTAATATCCTCCCCAAATAGTGGTTGTCTGCAGTCTTTGCTTAGAGAGAGAGTAACTCCATTTTGGTTATCATCCACTGGCTGTCTGTAACTGCTATTTCTTCACAATCCTTAGCCAGGACCCTCCGTTTGAAGCTGAACCTCAGAGCATTCTTAAAATATTTTCTAAGCCCTCTTTACTTACAGATGTCCTTCTTCCACTAGTCTTATAGAGTTAGATGCTAAGATATTTTTACAGTCTTCTATACTTAGTATGGCTTATAATCCTTGGCCATGTTATCTCAGGCGCCCCCTTAAGAATCCCTTAACAAATAAAGTAACCTGAGCAGAATAAAATCCTTGTTGATTGATTGATCTGAGACTTGCAGTGCACTCAGCCCAGTCTTGCTGTTCAGCTCTCTGCTGTGGCTCTCTCCCTCCCAGTGTGTCTATTCCACTGAGATATTTTCTCCTACTTCTGGCCAAACTCCATATTTTTCCTCTCATTGATCACCATATCTGTAATAGCGTCCACCTCCCCATCAGTGGTCGTAAATCAGATTTGAGCTTACCTTCTTTATGATATTTGACAAACAAAGCTTGTGAGAGTTTGAACATTTTAAGTTTTTTTTTTTATGTTTATTTATTTTTGAGAGAGAGAGAGACAGAGACAGAGTGAGAGTGGGGGAGGGGCAGAGAGAGAGGGAGACACAGGATTGGAAGCAGGCTCCAGGCTCTGAGCTGTCAGCACAGAACTTGATGCAGAACTTGAACCCACGAACCATGAGATCATGACCTGAGCCGAAGTTGGAAGCTTAAACTGACTGAACCACTCAGGGACCCCTTAAATTTGCTTTTAGCACTGGCATGTATTTCTTTTAGTTTTATTTATTTATTTATTTATTTATTTATTTATTTATTTATTATTATTTTTCAACGTTTATTCATCCCTGGGACAGAGACAGAGCATGAACGGGGGAGGGGCAGAGACAGAGAGGGAGACACAGAATCAGAAACAGGCTCCAGGCTCTGAGCCATCAGCCATCAGCCCAGAGCCTGACGCGGGGCTCGAACTCACGGACCGCGAGATCGTGACCTGGCTCAAGTCGGACGCTTAACCGACTGCGCCACCCAGGCGCCCCTCTTTTAGTTTTTTAAAAAATGTTTATATATTTTTGAAAGAGGGAGAGAGAGCATGAGTGGGGGAGGGGCAGAGAGAGAAGGAGGGAGAATCCCTCACTGTCAGCACAGAACACAATGCTAGGCTTGATCTCACCAACTGTGAGATCATGACCTGAGCCAAAATCCAGAGTTGGACACATAACTGATTAGGCTACCCAGGTGCCCCTAGTCCCAGAATTTTAGAGCTAAAGGGACCATACGATTAATTTTGGCTCCTTTGTTTTATAGACGAGAAAACTAAGACCAAAAAAGGTGAAAAGATTTGCTTTTCAGCCCTTAGCCTGGAAAGTATTGAACCCGTGTAACCTTCATGGTGTTTATTTCTGTATCATCTCTGTTTTGTGAACTAGAAGATTTCAATCTACAAGTCATTGTCCCTTGTCCTCTGGTAGTCACTTTACATATTCTTAATCAGTAATAAATTAACGAACTAAGTGAAATAATATATCATGGTTCATTTTATATTCTACTCCAACCAAAAAGAACTAATGAATTAACAAATAAATTAAGGTCATTTAAAGTAGAAATAAAATACATAAAGTATGTCAGTCATTTGGTTATTTCATGGCAGAATTGACAACTGATGAGTTTTTTCCTTGTTGTATCTCAGCCTTATCATTATAGCATATTGATTATAAATACTTAAGAAAATCTAATTCTGACAATTCTTTTTCCTAAAATATGTGTTTTAAATACTATGATTTTAATTTTTTTATAAGGAAATTCGATTTTATTTTTTTTTAATGTTTATTTTTGGGAGACAAAGAGAGAGACAGAGAGACAGAGCATGAGTGGGGAAGGGGCAGAGAGAGGGAAGCACAGAATCCGAAGCAGGCTCCAGGCCCTGAGCTGTCAGCACAGAGCCCATCGCGGGGCTTGAACTTACGAATCGTGAGATCATGACCTGAGCCGAAGTCAGAGGCTTAACCAACTGAGCCACCCAGGTACCCTTAAATACTATGATTTTAAAAAGCTATGATAAAGTATCTGTCCACATCAGTAAATTCCTTCTTCTAAGAGGCCAAATGGGCAATGGCAGTCTTGCTTATAATAAGCAGATTTATGGAATGGAGAAATAATCAGTCTTTGCAGAAGCTTCCACAAACAGGAGATGTGAAAAGTGTTCGGAACAAAGAAGGGGTCATCCCTAAAACATACAGGAAGCTTTGATCTTTCTTGTTGCCTACAGCAAGGTGAAAGGGTAAAGTCTTCAGCAAGTCTGATCTGTGTATTCAGGTTAAATGACACTTTCAACACGTATGGGCAAGCAGAAGGGTTACTCAAATGGTGAAAAATACAGGCTCCAGAGCTTGTGACTCTACAAAAATACCAAATGTAAAATAAATTCTTTTTTTCCTCGTAAGTTCAACTCTAGGAAATAATGAATTTCCTTCACAGGAGTGATTAGATAGCGTAAGAATGCAAATTTGGCACAGTAATCAAAACCCAGTAATGTCGGACATTTTACATTCTTGCCCGTGATCTAAGTTTTATAGTCCTTCTAGGCATGTCATGCTTCCCGGGTTGTAGCCACTGATACTTTGAGAGACTGTGGAAACAGTTACTCATGAAGACCTACACCTTTGAGAGAACACCCAGAGGGTAGTGAAGGAAAGGAGTGACAACTCTGCTTGTGTTTTGACTCACCCTAAAGAAATGCATTAGCCCTTGAGATATTTGCTAATTTTTCCAGAGCTAGCATATTGCCACTGCAAGCTCTATCCAGTTACTGTGTCATGATTTATAGACGCACTCCCAATTTTTGAGCTCTGTGTAAGCCGTGCCTCATAGCATCCCTGACACGTATCCATCCAACTGCCACAGAGAGCTTAAACCTGTCTGGCAAACCCAGTGCATTATCTAGAAACATTGCTTCCAGCATGTAAATCCATCAGGGATCCTAAGACTTTACATTTCTGAAGTCATAACCTTTTTTTTTTTTTTTTTTTTTTTTTGGAGTAGAAACTTCTGCTGACTCTCTTCTGACATAAAAGTGCCTTAGCCTTAGTTTTGTTTTGAAACGGACAAAAGATGCGCCAGGAAGCTGTTCTCTTGTCATAGCTGCAGTCATTGCTCGGCAGATGCCATTAACTCCTGAGAGGATCCCAAAGCAGGGTGACAAGCAGAAGAAAAATGACAGAAGCTTCAAAGTCTGGAGTCCTCATTCTGTTGTTTATGGGGGCAGACCTGAGGTCTCCAGAAGAGGCATGGTAAGGTAAATCAAGGCAATCAACGCTTAGTCCCAGGCAGCACTCACCAGGCACCCAGCCACTAGAGCTCACACAGAGGCAGAAATCCGGGAACCGAGTTACGAGGCCACAGATGGACAAGCAAGGACAGTTTGATGTGGAGTCCCGGTATTGGTGCCAGCCCTTAGATTCTTCTTGCCTTGATTCGGGTCTCTAAATCGGTGTTAAGGGCCCGGGCAGTTCTGTCTGAGTATGGAGTCGAGAGCAGCGTCCACCATAGTGAGGGCCATTAATGCCATTACAGTATTGCAATTTGAACACAAAAGTACCTAGCCAGGGCGAAGCCTTGCTCAGAGCCTCTACTCACCAAGCCATGTGCCCCACACAGCCTGTGGGGGCTCACGGGCAGCACTTGTTTATAAGTCCCCCCAAAAGGCTCTCTACATGTTGGGGCGATTCTGGCACGTGGCTCACTGGCCTAGCATTCATAATCAGGCAGGTCCTAAAATGTGCACTTCTGGAGATGCCCCTGAAAGATGTTACACCTACAGGTATAGAGACACCGGGGACTGAAAGCAGAAGAATGACTCGTCATTCAACTTAAACCTGTGTCTGTTACAAGACCTCCTACTGCGAGTGGGGAGACTTTTGTGTAAATCAGAAAAAGATCTCATACCGCTCCAGCAAGCATGGGTTGATGATCAGAGAGTGAGTCAATTTTAATCCCTGCTCTTCCCTTTGGCCAGCACGTACAAGAATCCCTTGTGGCTCTGCCTATATGTCACTTAAAAAAATTTTTTTTTAATTTTTAATTTGAGAGAGAGAGAGAGAGAGAGAGAGAGAGACAGAGGAACAGAGGGGAGAGAGAGAGAGAGAGAGAAAGAGAGAGAATCTCAAGCAGGTTCCACACTCAGTGCAGAGCCTGATGTGGGCCTCAATTCCATGACCCTGAGATCATGACCTGACTGAGATCAGAAGTCAGACGCTCAACTACCTGAGCCACCCAGGTGCCCCTATGTCACCTTTAATAATAGATCTAGAAACTGTTTTGCAAATGGCAAAAGTATATATATTTTGTTTAAAAGTGTCAATTGCTTTAACAATTAATATATTCCACAAGTTGTGTAGCTAAATTCTAGCACACCTTCATTTTAAATATATCAGGATTTTCACAAAATGGAAGTGGCTTGGATCTCTCTCTCTCTCTCTCTCTGGCCTTGAGAAGCCCCAGACAAGGGACAGGAGGGAGGGAGGCAGGAGCTGGAGTGAGGGAGGCCCGACACCTTCCACTGCAGGGAACTGAGGCTGCCTGTCAACTCTAATCATTTTCCTGCAGGAAATGTCATTGCATCATTGCATTGCAAGAAAGTGATGTCATAGTATGGGGCCCTGATCTACTTCCTGACTTTTAACCTGAGTCTTGTAACCTTTTTCAGCTGTACAGCACCCAGAGAAAATGAAACACATTGAAATGTAAAGGCCAGCGTGTCTCATAAAGGCCTGTGAGGCCCCAAGATGGGGTTCACTTCTGCACATACATTAATGATCAAAAAACAGTTTTGTTTGGTTACCACATCCTGGACATGACATGGTCCTAGTACCTAGGAAAGTCAACGGAAAAGAAATAGTCTTCAGGATGTGTCTGAAATTTCTGGACAGGAACCCTTCCGTTTCCTCATATTGGGTTTAATTAGTGGGGACAATGCTAAATTTAATTAGGATGCATGGCTTAGTTTTTGTTGTGGCGGTGTTTTGTTGTTAAACTCTCTGTGAAAATGAATAATGGTCCTTGAACCGATATTTTAAATCTTACATATGGCATTTGTGTCTCCATGTCTTAGGATTGGTTACAACCCCAGCCTAAATGACATTATTAAGCTATTTCCTGGAATGTCAAGGGCTGAAATTGCCCTGTCAAGAACGACTCTGTTCTTTCAGGGATTGCAGAGAGCAAGGGCTCAGATTGCATTCTTGCTCTGTTATTATAAGTTTTTGCCTGGCAGGAAACCACTGGGTCTCAGATAATTTGCATATATCCAATGAGAGTGATCCACTGTTCTATGGAGGTTTTCAAGATTGCATGACAACACTGTGGAAGAATCTCATATGGGGAAAGGGGATTTTTTTCCCCCTTTCCCTAAGCCCCATTTTAAATAGTTTCCTTCCCACAAGCTGATGTGTCCACATTCAAAGAGTTATAAGTAACCCAGCCTATTTTCTTGCCTTGGCCTCTGTCACTAGTCCAGTAATATTATCAGCCACACAAAACTGGAAACAGGCTGTTTTAAAGTAAAGGTGCCTTATTCCTTCCGGAAGGCCTGTAAAGCAGACTTTTTTTGGCATGTGATGGTAAGCATGAACCAAAAATTTAGTTCTCCCAGGCAAGGGCATAGTAAAATGTCTGCTCATTTCTTTGTGAAAGCAAGGGCAAGAAATACCCCCCAACATATTTCTTGAGAACTGAATATAATTTTTAACACGTTCTACATGGGATTCCAGTCAGCCTAAAGCACTTGGTATTAGACTCTTCCACTTGTGTATCAGTTTGGGATCTTCAGAACTGTGCTGATTTTGCTGAGCACCAAAGTTCCAGGAAGCAATCACTGGACCTCACTGGCCCCACGGTTGGTGCCATAGCAGCTGAAACTTTGATTCTTGATAAAATGCCCAAAAGTCACCTTAAACCCTTTCAAAACAGAGAGGGATGCAAATAAGAAAGTAGAATGGAAGTAAATAAATAAATAGCCAGGGCACTCAGTCCTGGCTCAAAATGTGCAAATAATATTAAAATTAATTCAGCCTCTATACTGATAAGTCCCAGGCCCAGAGCTAGACGTCTTATAGCTTCTTAGGTGACAGAGGAACATGTGTTGATTGCAGAGCTGAGGTCTGAGTGGTACCTAGAGGACTTCCAGACACTAGCAATTCAGTTGTGTCTTCTGGAACATGTTGTTTAGCTTCTCTAAATATCATATTTTTCCATGATATGTCTAAAATGTTATGTCTATTCAGGTAAGGTCATGATCTTGTGGTCGGCGGGTTCGAGCCCCACATCAGACTCTGTGCTGACAGCTCAGAGCCTGGAGCCTGCTTCGGATTCTGTGTCTCCCTCTCTTTCTGCCCTTCTCCCACTCATGCTCTGGCTCTCTCTCAAAAATAAATAAACATTAAAAAATTTTTTAATATTTCGTCTAAAATTTTCATTCTGTACTTGTGCATTCTCAAATGAACGGACTCCGTAGACAATGATATTCAAAGGCATCTAATAAATGTGTTGAATGAATCAACAACACTAGACACTGTTTTTGTTCTTATGTTTGATTTTCTGCTATGTGGTTTACCTACATAGGTAATCAGCTCTCCTCATCAGTTCCATTTGACCAGGGAGGAACCGAGCCCATTACCTACCTAAACTGACCAGAGGGCTAGGATCTGAATCCTGGTGTTTTTCATTCTGAAGTCCTGCCTGCTTTCCATTACGCTCCACAGGTGCTTCTCAAACTTCAGCATGCATCAGAATCACCTGGAGGAGGGTTTCCCAACGCAGACTGTTGGGACCCAGCTCCCAAATTTTCAGTTCATACAAGTTCCCAGTGATGATGCTGTTGCTGGCATAGGAATCACATTTGAGAACCACTGTGCTATATTATTAAGACCTGTGGGCATAGAGACATAGAGACATGTAAGAATATATGACATAGAGAATATAAGAAGCAAATCTTTGGCCAGATTAAAAGAGACCTCTTACATTTTTTAAAAATGATTTTATTGTTGACTAATCTCTATACCCAGTGTGGGGCTCGAACTCACAACCCCAGGATCCAGAGTTGCATGCTCTACTGACTGAGTCAGCCAGGTGCCCCAAGACCTCTTACAGCCACCCAAATAAGCTGTGTCTTCTCAATTGAGAGCCACTCAACTGATGAATGGGGTTGCCTCTTGGGAATGGTTGAGCTGTCAGGGGCATTTAGACCTTGGGACATTTGTGAAAACTTGGCCAAAAGGACAGCTATGGTCCCTTCTTATTTTATTTTATTTTTTTTAATTAATTAATTTATTTTGAGAGACAGAGAGTACAAGTGGGGGAGGGCCAGAGAGAGGGAGAGAGAGAAAATCCCAAACAGGCTCCACACTGTCAGCACAGAGCCCGATGCGGGGCTTGAACTCATGAGCCGTGAGATCATGACCTGACCCAAAATCAAGAGTTGATGCTTAATAGATTGAGCCACCAAGGTGCCCCAGCTATGGTCCCTTCTGACTATTAAACTGTCATGAGTGCCATAGACAACTTATAGAGAAGCGAGGAGGGAGGCTCATTCTCCCCTTGCAGGAGACCCTTCTCATTATGGCTACTATTCTATGTTTTAATTGTGTTTGAAGATCTACAGTTGCTTTGGTAATGGCAATGAAGAAATGCTGAGCAAAATGGTTGCTTAATTTAGGTAAGATAGAATTATAGTTTAATGAAACACTAAACAGGGACAAAAGGAATTTAAAGAAAACATTCATTCACTGCAAATTTGTATTTCAGATTTAAAGATTTTTATGACAATGATGATACAATTTCCATTTTAAAAATCATAATATGTAATCAGAAAAAACAAGGTTAATAATCTAAAAGGCATAAATGTACAATTATCTCAACTTTTATTTCATAAGAACACAGAAAAAACTGTTTGAAGATGAAAATTATTTTGTATTTCAAAATAATGGCCACAAATATAACAAATTTAAGAGGAACACTGCTTCAAATTTATTGTCCATTCTTTTGACCCTAGAAGAAAAAAAATAAAGTAGTGTTTATTTCTACAATTTATCAAAGAAAATAGAGTGTCACTTCTGACATTTAATTTAGCCTTTTTTATGTCACAGGAACCCAATGAAGGATGACTCAAGTAACAGCACCATGGTACCACTTAAGGATTTAAAAGGAATCACCAGAGAGAACAATATTGGTGATATTGGTGAAGGGGGATGGCAGAAAGATATAAAAAAGAAATATATGTGTAATAAAATATCTGGCATAAGCATAAAACAGTTCAGAAGAACCATTACTTTTGTGGGCAGGGACTGTCTAAGGAAGTGAGGAATCTCTCTGTTGAATATCTTTTTTGGTCATTTGTTATTTGTTTTGTCTGGTTTGGATTGGCTTGGGGCATTTTGAAAATTAACAGAAGGTTAAAGGGTTCTTTCTAAAATCTTTGAATGAGAGCCAAGAATTTAAATTTGATTAGAAGTAAGAGGAAGAAAGCAAACATTTCTTGAGCAACTATCAAGGGCCAAGTCCGTGTAAGGGTCTTTGTAGTAATTTATACCATTTCACTTTGCAACATGTGGGGTAGGTGTTATCTCTAGGGCTCAAAGAGGTTCAATATTGATTTGCTCAAGGCTCGTCAGATGGTAGGTGACAGAGGAAACAATTATACCTCAAACTGTCTGACTTCAAAAGTACCATGACTTCTCAGGATCTCCACATACCATAAATAATGCTGAAAGCAATTCTTCAATAAGGCACTTTTCCTTGGTATGGAAGTTCATATCTACTTTTCCTCTGTATTCCTTCCTGGAGCTCTGTTTTGGAGTCCATGACCACAGTAAATTCCTGCATGTTGTGTGAATTGCTTTTAAATTTGAAATATTCCTGACATAGAGTGAGGTAAGATTTTAGCTCTGGCTAGGAATACGTAAACGTGGCATCTAGTATTGCCACCTGCTACTCTCCTGTCTTCTGAGTCTCATACTCCCACTCCCACCATTTAGCTCACTTTAGTCAGTCTCCATTCTCAAGGAACACATATTCTTGGAAAGGAGCTACACACACATGAATGTCACATAGAGGAGCGTGGCTGTATCTTGAGTGTGAAGGGGAGTCACGGAAGGATGTAAAGCAGGAAAGTAACAAGAGCACATTGGAACTTCAGAAGGTTCAGTCTAGAGCCTGTGTGGAGGATACGTCTCAAGAAAGACAAGATTGGAAGCAAAGATGTCTGAGTGAGAGAAGATGGAGGGCTGGGCCAGGGCCATTTGATCAGTACAGAGAAAGGGGGACACAGTGAATAAGGGGTGTAGCTGCCAGGATATGGTGATCAGCTCAGGTGGGAGGAGTCAAGGATGATTCCAAGTCTCAGGCTTGTCCTGAGTGTCACCAGGACTGCTGGCAACTGAGCTGGATTTACAGGAAGAAGAGCAGGTGTTGGGGACAAGGAGATGATCAGCGCCATTATAAACATCTTGAGTTTGATGTGTCTGTGAGACCCCCAGGAGAGTGTCCAGAAAATAGTCAGATGTGGAACTCATTAGAGGAGGAGAAGGAACTGGGCTATAGACATGGATGTGTAAGGTATCAGCCCAAAGGTGATACCTGAAGCCACCAGCCTTTAAGGATTCAGCAGAGCAATGGAGCCATCAGATAGATTGAAAAGGAAAAACCAAGGAGAAAGGAAGAAAACCAAAGCAAATGGTCCATGGAAGTCAGAGGGGAGAGGATTTCATGGAGAAAGTGGTCAATAGTTTCAAAGGTTGTAAAGAGGTCAAGGAAAATGTGGATTGAAAAGACTCCACTGGGCTTGGCTATGTACAGGTTGCTCATTGGCAGCCTTTGCCATAAGAGTGTCAGTAGAAGAAACGAAGAGATAAGTTGTTAAATATGGCCTAGATTGAAACTGTTCTTATAGCCCATGCTCTTCAGCACTAGGTTTATTATGAACTCAAAGCAAGGCATCATTTGGATCTGGTATGTAACCAACTAAAGCCATGGAGTGTCCAGTGGCAAGCTTCAGTACCTCATTGAGTTGAACCCCAGGAAGAAGTCCTTTTGATGCCTTCTATTAGGTTCTTAAAATGGCTTTTTATTAATGATGGGCTATGAAACCCTAAGTGATAAAAGTAGGACTCACACATTAAATCCAAGGACTCTGTCTTTTCTCTCATGGTCAAGAAATCCCATGGGGTGCCTGGGTGGCTCAGATACTCAGTCTAAGTATCTGACTTTGGTTCAGGTCATGATCTCATGGTTTGTGAGTTTGAGCCCCTCATTGGGCTCTATGCTCACAGCTCAGAGCCTGGAGCCTGCTTCAGATTCTGTGTCTCCCTCTCTCTCCACTTCTCCCCTGCTCACGCTTTCTCTCTCTCTCTCTCTTTCAAAAAGAAAAATAAACATTAAAGAAAAATTAAAAAAAAAAAAAAAAGAAAAGAAACCCCTTTGCATCTTCCTGAGCTCTTCCCTTATTCCTCATGCTAACTGATAATAAGTTCTGTTGATCCTACCTTCTAAATATCTTTCAAATATTTCACCTCTTCTCCATATCCACTAACACTACCTAATTCAAATCTCATTATTCCTCATGTGGGCTCCTAGTCCTTCTGGTGCAGGTGACATTTCCCCTCAGTCCCTGTAAGTCAATGGGGGACCAGAATATGTCTTGCTTATCCTTCTGTCTCTACCCTTCAGCTTTTAGCATGGTACATGGCAAATAATATACGTTCACTAAATGTTGAGGGGCAAGTATAAATAATGAGTGTTGTATTTAGGGCTTTGGAATCAGATTCTTCAACACGTGATAGGAGGGAAGTCATATACTAGTGAACACAAGATACTCCTCTTGTCAGATAGGTACTAATTACCATCCAGTGCTTAGCAATTCTATTGCTTTAACTAGCAGCTTTCTTTCTTATCCATGACACTAGGTTAGTTATATGAAATAAGAGAAGAAAAACATTTGGAACAACCTTTTTGCACATAAACTGGAGTTTAAAACTCCTTACTTATTTGGTAAAACAATGGTTAAGTTCTGCAACTACACAGATTGATCTAGAGGGTATAATGCCAAGTGAAATAGGTCAATTAGAGAAAGTCGCATACCATACAATTTCACTCCTATGTTGGGTTTAAGAAACAAAATGAACAAACAAATTTAAAAAAGGGACAAATGGAAAAACAGACTTTTAAACACAAGAACAAACTGGTGGCTGCCTGGTGGCTTGCCAGGGGGAAGGTGGGTAGGGGAATGGGTGAAATAAATACAGGGGATCAAGTGCACAAAGAGTATACCTGATGAGCACTGAGAAAACACATAGTATTGCTGAAACATTATATCATACACCTAAAATTAATGTAACACGATATATTACTTTTACCTGAATCATAAAAAAAGACAACCAACAAGATAATTCTGGTTGGTTTGATATGACAGACCGAATACTGAGCAAAGAAAGTTGTTTTCCCAAAGTGGTTAAAGCGATATATAAATCTGTGACAACTCTCATATCCATCTTGATTGGATAATATTGCTAGTGCATATTCCTTCTTTTTTTTTTTTTAAAAATTAATGTTTATTTTATTCTTGAGAGAGGGAGAGAGAGAGCAGGATAGGGGCAGAAAGAGAGGGAGACACAGAGTCTGAGGCAGGCTCCAGGCTCCAAGCTGTCAGCACAGAGCCCAATGCAGGGCTCGAACCCACGAACTGTGAGATCATGACCTGAGTCGAGGCTGGACACTTAACTGACTGAGCCACCCAGGTGTCCCTGGTGTATATTCCTTCTGGAGCTAGCAGGGTAAAGGCTATGTGGGGTACCCCAGCGACACATCAACATGGCTTAGGACAGGTGAAGAGCCACCCCTGGTTGCTGACAGTCCTCCCTTCTGAGTGTTAATCTTCCCCAATGGAATAAAGTTTTATTTGAAAATCACAGACCAAGACCGATCTGGAAAGGTCTTTGGACGTGGCTGGCCAAGCCCTGTGGTGTTAGAGATGAGGAAGCTCAAGTCCACAACTACTGATGTGTGCAGGGGTGAACTGCTGCCTTACCCACTGTCCCTGCTGGCTGGTAGGGCCTGTTTGGGAGGGAAGTGACGTTGTGTCATTCCTCAATCCTCATAGCCTTGATTGTGTGTCACCCTATTACTTTGCTCGTGGGTCTCTCTCTTCTTTCCTGGGGGAATGAACTCAGGTGCCCAGTAACAGCCACTGCATATTCTCTTCGTTAATTAATACAATGCAAAGTGTCCAGCCAACATTGTTACCTCCCTAAATGGCTTTGTGCTCACATATTGGCACCATATGATTATAGAGAATGGAGGTTTCTGACTTCTGCTCAAGTTTCTGCTCTTTTAGAAAGCAAAACTTTCTTCTGTGGTTTAAATATATATCTTATTTGTTTTAAATACAGCATTTAAAGTTTGTTGAAAAATATATTCATAATAATAACATTAAAAATTTTTTTTAAATGTTTATGTATCTTTGAGAGAGTGAGAGAGAGGGAGAGAGAGAGAGAGAGGAGACAGAGCATGATCAGGGGAGGGGCAGAGAGAGTGGGAGACACAGTATCTGAAGCAGGCTCCAGGCTCTGAGCTGTCAGCACAGAGCCTGACGTGGGGCTTGAACCCACGAATTGTGAGATCTTGACTGGAGCAGAAGTCAGGTACTTAACTACTGAGCCACCCCAGTGTCCCCATAATATTTTAGATTAAAAGTAAGGAGCAAGGAAAAAAAAACCCTAGTAGGATATTTTATATTAAAAGATTAAACTGACTGTCAAAAGGAAAATATGTTGATACTCACAATGATTATAAAATAAAAATTGACAAAAGGCAGTTTTCAGGTTACTGCCTCATCTATTTCTTCTGCTTTGACAAAATATCAAGCTTATTTTAATACATCACAACAGACACTTCCCTCTCATTTCCTCTCTTAGCAAGTTGCTATCACCCTTGGCATCGTCTTGCTGATTAAATGAAATGAAAATATCCTGGAAAAAATAGCTTCCATTTCTGATATGTGAGTTAATTTTTGTCTGTGAGAAACATAAGAAAGACTGTCCACAAAATGCATGCCTATGCAAAGCCACTCGGAGTCTGTAAAACTGAATACACTCTCCAAAAGGTGTGGCTCAGCAGGGTGGAGCCTGGCCTCCAGACCCTTTGAGACCAGGAACGAATCCTGACTCCAAATGGCAGGCTCAATGTCCTCATCTGTGAAAGGGGGAGAATGAGTTTTGCAGTGTTGTGAGGAAGAAAGGAGGTAAAGCACCTGACAAGTAGTCACTGCCCAGTAAATAACACCTACAATCACTCTGCTACTACTCACCAGCATTATTATTCCAGAGAACATAATGAGATCAAGGGAATGCTAATGCCCTGGATTGCAATTATTTTTCTAGATTCTGATTTTTCTATCGTCCAAGTTGAGGAGACCACATAAAGGAACTCGTGAGGAAGAAATACAGTGCATTCTGACCGCTGTGTGGTCCTACTTGAGGTTTTACTTGGATCTCCCCAAGGGGATTTAGTTCCCAGAAGCACCAGAAAGACCTTGGTGTAGCCCAACATGAGGTCTCGGACCTTTAGGATGAGAGTCATGGATGAATTTATGGCAAAACACATTGCTATTGCTGATGATGCAGGGTACATCCGCTAGAAGATTTGAAGCCAATATATTTCTGCAGATTTGTCTTGTGTTTGGAGGAAGATGGTCCTCCACTGATAAATATTCTGTCCTCATATGTTTTTTCACTGTTTCGAGGGTTTACCTACATCTTTTATGGGAAGCAAATATTTCTCAATTCATTGAGAAAAAAAAATAAAACCATTGTATCACATGTTAAGGGGGAAAATATTTTCTTTCCCCTTTCATTAAAAAAAAACAAAAAAACAAAACCCCAAACATAACAATGAATAATGAAAGGAAAACACAGGAGCCATTCCATTCCGTGGGGGAGGGGCGGAGTAGCTGCAGGGGACAGCTGCAGCACGTCTGGCGTCCCAATTCTTTCCTTTCCCATCACTTTATTACTTACTGGACCAAGAATGTAGACAATTTCGGCTATGGTTGTTTTGCGTTTTAGTGTCTCAACTTAATCTTATGCGGTGCTCCTTTGCCCCCTGCACTGAGTCCTAAGCCCACAGGGTCACTTCATGGTGTTTCATGTAGCCACAGAAGTGGGGACTCTTACTCCTTTTCCAGCTCCAGCTCCTCCCATGAGGCCCTGGAAAATTTGGAAGGGCTTGTGGTCTTAGCTTGGGCCACTGTAACAGACTACCATAGGCTGGGTGGCTTAAACAACAAACATTTCTCACCGTTCTAGAGGCTGGAAGACCAAGATCAAGGTGTCAGCAGATTCAGCATCTGGTGAGAACCCTCTTCCTATTTGGCAGATGGCCACCTTCTTGCTGTATCCTTATGTGGTGGAGAGAGAGAGGACTCTGGCCTCTTCACCTTCTTATAAGGGCATCATGAAGTTAATCCCATCATGGGAGCTCTACCTTCCTGATCTTACTAAACTTAATTATCTCCCAAAGGCCCCGCCTCCTAATACCAGCACAGTGCAGGGGGTGAGGGGGGAGGAAGGGGGAAGGGGGGTTAGGGCTTCAACATGAATTTTTCAGAGACACAAACATTCAGTCTGTAGCACTCATATAATGCTTTTATCAAAATCATCATAAAGCAAAACCTTTTATGCCTCTTTCAAGCATTTCTCACTGTGGTTTTAGTTGGGGACCAACTGACTGCATACGCACACACACCAACACTGTGTGACCCTCAACCAGATGCTATCTACTGTTAGCGTCTTCCTCCCAAATCACTATGTTAAAGCCCTACTTCTCACTGCGATGGTATATAGACGTGAGTCATTCGGGAGAAAATTAAATTTAAATGAGGTCATGAGGATGGGACCCCCATGAAGGGATTAGTGTCCTCATAAGAAGAGGACAGAGTTCTCTGTCCAGGAGCAGGGCCCAGGGAGGACAGTGAGGTGACATCCACAAGCCAGGAAAAGAGGCCTCAGTGAAGACCGACCTTACTGGAAATCTGACCTTGGGCTTCCAGTCTCCTATACCATGAGAAATAAATGTGTGTTGGTTAAGCCACCAAGTCTATGGTATCTTGTTATAATAGTTTGAGTTGCCTGGGATGCAAGGTGACTTCAATTCTCCTAAAGTGAAAGGGCACAGGGAAGAGAGAAATGATGAATATGGTGATTCCTAAGGGACTGTTTGATAAATTTCTGAAAACATGTTTTCAGACTTACAGAAAAACTCTTAGAAGTGAATATTTTCTATCATGAGATTGACTATTACATACATGAAAAAAAAAGGATTTTATTCTCTAACACAATACAATTTCCCCCAAATCTTCCTTTAAACTATCACTTTCTTCTTTCTTACAAATTTTCACAGCTTTTGATTTTCCTGATATTTACATACATTTACATGCATAAATATTCCTGTATTTACATATGCATATTTACGTTGATACATTTATGAAAGAAGAGTAAATCAGCAGCATATTTTACAGTATTTATATAGCTTTTAATAAATTTATAATTTTTAATAAAATTTTAAAAATATGATTTGTCTCTTCCAGCACATAGGGAACCTAACATCAAAACTCTCTGGAGGCTCATTAAATGCAGAATCACCATGTAGAATTCTATATCCTGACCAGTGATCTGCCATTTCTTCTGAGAAGGTTATATGTTTTCTAGAATTTTGACAAACAATACATTATTTCACTGCTGGAAACTGTGCCTAGTATCACTGAGATCTCTACATGGTAACATGGTAACAAAGGTTTGCTCAAGCTGCACATGCTCCTTGTGGGCTCGGGGAGGCGGTGGTGTATTTATTAATACAGAACCTCATATCCCATTATGTCAGCCACTCATCCTTGCTAATGAAACATGATATGCCACCACCATGGATTAAGTGGTGTCAAATCATCCAAAAACGCTCACCAAAGATTTGCTGCTTGTTAAATTTATCGAGAGCTTTCACCCAAACTCGTGCTGCATTTTATGCACATGGGAAAACTGAGATTCTGTCCAGAAGTGACACTAAGAGAATCCTGTGCTAGGAAGAGAATTTTTAGCAGAATCTCTTGGGGGCATGTGCTAAAAATGCATATTCCCTGCCCCCAACCCCTGAGTTTCTGCCACAAGAGTGGGCCGGGATGAAAGCCAGAAATCTGATTTAATAAGAACCCTGGGTGATTTTGATGTTATTGATCCACATTGAGCAACATGTTGTAGTTGTGTTGGATCTTGCATCCAATTTAGAAATTACACACTTAATTTAGAAATCACTTGTTTTGAGCAAGATGGGCAAAGGCAAAATTCTAAACTTAGAGAACTTTGCTTTGTTCTCAATGAATTTTTTCTCTTTCCAGGAACTTCAGGTGGCTTCACTATTGGGTTTCCATGAGGCTGGCTTACCAAGCTCTGGACATAATTTTTCATAGTTTTCTCGCTGACCTCCATCCATTGTTAAACTTTAGGTGTCATGCCCAAAGACGGCAGCCAGATGTCTGATGCCAAGGAGTTATGGGTGGCTAACACTTTAATGTGTAGTTCTCCTGGGTTTATGTTCTTTTTAACAAAAGGGCTCTAGGAAGTTGGGATAGTCCCCACAAGGGAGAAATTTCAAATACTAAACTTCTAGATGCACTGGTAGTACAGCAGGGGAGGTCATTTTGGTCTACTAGCCTCAACTCTCAGTGGGCCTCCTTGCAAAATCAACTCTGTTCCTAAGAATGTACAGGATTTCCTTTGCAGACTTATGTAGAAGTTGAAAGGACAAGACTGACCACAAAAGGTATTGAGAGTGCCAAGTTCTTGTCTTCCAGCTTTGCTGATCTGTGCTGATATGATCAAACCGGGAAAAAAATTGGCTAACATAACTCAAATTCACCTGACCTTAATATAAAACTAACTTGAATCATCAAGCCAGTATAAGAGTTTGCAGTGGGAAATACCTCTTTCCAGGAGGAGGCTGTTCAACCCACAATGGAGTGACCCATATCAGATGTAGGAATTTGGAATCAGAAATCACTTGTACTGTTCTCCCAGTCGATCCTGCTCTAACCCTCCTGGAGGCCAGAATTATGCATCTTGATGTCTAGCGAAGGAGAGAGGATACAATGTGGGTGACGAGAAGCCCAGGATAAATCTGAACTGTTAAGAAAAATAGCTCTGGGTTCTGAATCTGGTCCTCCTGCTCAGTGGCTGTGTGATGTTGGGCAAATTACATAATTCTTTTTATTTCTTTAATATTTGTTTATTTTTGAGATACAGGAATAAATCATGAGCAGGGGAGGGGCAGAAAGAGAGGGAGACACAGAATCTGAAGCAGGCTCTAAGCTGTCAGCATAGAGCTTGACGTGGGGCTCATACAGACAAGCCGTGAGATCATGACCTGAGCCGAAGTTGGGAGTATAACCGACGGAGCCACTCAGGAGCCCTCAAATTACATCATTTTTTAGCTATAGTCTACTATGTGTGAAATGGGAAGTACACTGATCCATAGTAAACATTCAGTTCATACTTCTATTACTATCATATTGTTAATATTCTTCAAAAAATTTTTTAATGTTTACTTTTGAGAGAGATAGGGAGAGAGAGAGAGAGAGAGAGAGAGAGAGACAATGTGAGCTGGCGATGGGCAGAGAGAGAGGGAAACACAGAATCTGAAGCAGGCTCCAGGCTCTGAGCTGTCAGCACAAAGCCCAACACAGGGCTTGAGCCCACGAACCGTGACACCATGACCTGAGCCGAAGCCGGACGCCCAACCGACTGAACCACCCAGATGCTCCAAATATTATTAATATTCTTATTAGCCATCTTAGAAAAAGTTAGAAAGGTAAATTTGTTGTTGGTGTATATCAGCCTCTTTGCTGGAGTAGAAGTAGAAATAGTGGGAAAAGTCTGATTATAAAAGATACAGTGATAAGTAAGAGAGACAGATCAGGTACTAACATGGCAGACTTTCCATTTTAGCATTCAGGATGGAAAAAACTGGTTCCCCCTTTCTGAAAACTTACATGTATGTGTCTATTCCAGATAAGTCCTGCAGAAAGCTTGATGAATACTGTCAGGGACACACAGAACATGGCGAAGCTCAGGCACAGGTCGAAGGCTTGAAGCGTCAGGTGGTACGCTTCATAGTGTGGTGGGTCCACACAAGCTGATGGGAATTTTGCATATGGAAAAGGGAAGGCAACTGCATAACCGAGGTAACCGGTCCCTGCAATCCCTGAAAGCGAGTAGAAGCAATATGGACCAAGGAGAGCAGATTCCAAGGCTATCGCAAAATGAAGTGGACATCCCATAATGCTTAGAATCACAAAGGTGAAACTAGCTTCCCACTGAAAATAAAACAAAAATAAATTGTTACTTTGGAAACTAGATTCTTCAAAAGCTTCTCAGCGATGTGGAGAAAGAAAGCGTTGTTGGATATTAATCTCTTTTACTGGGAAGTGAAGGAGAAATGGGTTACAATTTTCTCTTTAGGCCCTTTTATTCTCTTCTTGAATCTACACTCTGGGAGAATAACATATCAGCCAACTGAGCCAAAAACTAATTGAATTCCATTCAACAAACATGTGTTTATTTATCTTCTATCATGTGTTAAGAGCCAGCTTACGGTGGGAAAAAGATGAATACCAGAATCCCTGCCTTATCCTAGGACCTTGCTAGTTAGGGCATGGTCCGTGGTCCAGTAGCACTGACATCCCTGGAAGTTTGTTAGAAATGTAGAATCTCATACCTCCCTCAGATCTACTGTATCAGAATTTACATTTTAACCAGATTCCCAGGTGACTCACACTTATTTGAGCCATGGGAAGATCTATGATCAGAACAAAGTAGTCTTTCTATATCCTGGGATTACTTGGCTCCCTACTATTGAAATGCAATATATCATAGACTTCCCATCCTTTTTTTGGGGGGAGGGGGAGAAGTAACAGAGATAGAGGAAGGACATCCCAAGCTGAGGAGTTGAGACTTAAACATACATTATTAAAAACAGAGGAGCCTATAGATCCATTTATTCAGAATGAAATTTGGGAGCATAACATTGGTTCTGTCCTCTCTAAATTGGAATACTTAAATATTTACAATAATCGCAGGAACTTGTAGAAAGTGTTGGGAGAAGAAATCAGATATAAATTATTCATTTAAGGGGCACTTGGGTGGCAGTTGGTTGAGCGTCCGACTCTTGATTTCAGTTCAGGTCATGATCCCAGGGTTGTGGGATCAAACCCTGCATCGGGCTCTGTCCAAGCTGAGAGTGGAGCCTGTTTGAGACTCTCTCTCTCTCTCTCTCTTTCTCTCTCTCCCTCCCTCTCTCCCACTCATGCTCTCTCTCTCTCTAAAATAAAAATAAAAAATATTCATTTAAAGCCAGTTTATTACTGAAATCCGTCATAGTAAGGCATCAATCAGAAGGAACTCAATTGTAATTGGAAATCACATTCTCTATGTTCCATCCTGAACTGGTAGAGGTTTGACCTTCAAACCTATTCAACCATCCTACTCAAGGTCTATATATTTACCAGGTATCTCTTGGTCCACTCTTTGTGAGCCACCAGCAGAAGTATACCGGTCATGATGGCCTGTGAAAGGAAAATGGAAAAATAATATCCATGATAGAATGTACCTCTGGAAAGAGTTCAATCTGTCTCACGGTTTGACAACTTTATTATGAACTAGAAAGAACAGCAAATGGCTAAATGGATTTATGGCTCTGATCTCTTCCTCATCTGGGATGACAATGAAGAAAAAAGCCATCAGTGTCATAAAGACATGATTCATACAAGCTCTTTTTTTTTTTTTTTTATTTTTCTGTGTTGCCTTTGCCATTGCAATTATAACCTCCCCTACTGTAAGGTGTCACTGCAATAAAAGCTTGGCTTTATAACCCTTGCCATATGTTTTATTTTGATTAATTGTCTATCATTCATCTTTCCCACAAATTGCTAAAATTACAAATGGGAGGAACCGGAAAGGAAATGTGTCACAGAACCCTGAAAACTTGCCCAGCAACAGCATTATCTTTTACTCTTTGCTTTTCTTTTGAGATTCAGGAGCCTCAGCCTACTGGTGGGATGCAAATATGTGATCTCCGTTTCTCAAGTAACAAAGATTATAATTAGAGTGAATGCATGGCGGGACATTAATTGTTCTGGGTGCACTGGTGTTCAGCTTTTCAAAAGTTTTGTTTTGTTTTGTTTTTTAATAGCCTCCGTTGAGGGAAAAAGACCCAAGTGCAGAATGAAAATAGTTCAACGAAGGAGGGAATGGTGTCAGGGCAATATATAATGAAAAAGAAAAAAGAATTCTGGGCTCATCTTTGATTCAGCTCCGGGTCTGGTGAAGGAGACCTTTTGTGGTCACTGAGCCTGGAAACTGCTTATTCCTGACCCATAAATCATTTGTTCCTGGTCAGGGAATGTTTTGAGGTTGAGAGAGACAACCAGGAAGAGACGTGCCTGAAACCAGATATAGAATGAGGGCAGGAGTAAAAGCAGTTACGAATTAGGTTTTTGACAGAGAAATAAACATGACTGTATATATAGTATCAACAAATTTAAGGGGGTGGAAATCAGAGCTTCTACCAATATGGTTTTGTGATATGCTGCTTTTGTAGCTTCTGTGTCCAGCCTGGTTTTTTTTTTTTTTTTTTTTTTTTTTTTTTTTTTTTTTAGATCCAGCTTTTCATTTTCCTGGCATATTTTATCTTGAACGCCCGACTTGGAGAATTCGAGAGAGGTGGGGGAGAAGTGTGCACATGTACGTTCACACAACACTTCTCGTGTGGCTCAGGCTGAAATTCCAGACGTGGCATTGCCACACCATAAAACTCCCGTGGATAAAAACAGAACCATCTGTAGTCGAAAGAGGTTGGCTTGATTCTCAAGAGGAAAGTTTCCAAGGGACCCTGTGGAGGTTGAGCCAGCATAAATAGCACAACAAAACAGAATTATTAAGAGCAATTGAACATTGATGCTGAGCCGGGGGCCAGTCTACGCTTTCAGAGGCAAAGGCATCCAATGGGCACGTTACTCCTCTACGGGCGAGAAACACAGGGGCAAACAAGAGAAAAGCAAAGGGGACACTCCTCTCCTGGTATAACTCCAAGGAGAGAGCTGACATTATTAGACGCTTAGATTCCAGGTTGCCTTAACCACTTTGGCATGAACCGTTTCTTTCCTTTCAAAAGTTGAAAAATGCAGCCGAATTGCAGTCGCCTGATATTTTGGTTGTAGCTGCCAGCTTGAATTTTGCTTTGTTTACACAAAACTTTGAAAAGATCTTTCATGGAGTAGGCTGGTGTATGAATGCCATTCAGTAACTTGGGAAACCCACCCTGTGGACGGAGGTGGCTCAGGGGCGAGCACACCCATCTTCCCTGGTGCCCCTGTCCAGCATGCCTGCGAGACAGAGGGCGGGTGTCCCCTGAGTCATAGCCTCCTGTTTTCTTGCTTTCTTTTCTTTTTTAAACTCTTGTATTTAGACAGGGAAGAGGGAAGAAAGAAAAAGGAAGAGTTTTGAGGGTAGGGGAGAGAAGTCAAATGGGAAAAGGAAATGTGAGAGGCGGTGTCTGAGAGGCAAGAGCTGGGCACAACAGGGCAGTCAGGTTTCAGAAAGGACCCAGAGGAGGTGCCTGGGGAAATAGGAGCCCGGAGAGAAGGCCCAGTCCTGCACTCTGCTCTCTCTCTACTCTTCTTGGCAGGCTAGCTTTCTGCTCCACAGGCAGTTCCAGAGAGATTGCTTGGGGTTTGCAACAGTAGCAACTAACACTCTGGTCGGATGATAATTGTGGGTCCTCCCACAGGATCTTTAAATTGCCCCCTGTAAAGGACGTAAAGGGCTAAAGGTTCCCAGAAGGAGACGAATTGAAGGAAGCGGGGAGGCATCACAACAGTAATAGAAACTTTTAGAGGGATCACTTTATTTATTTATTTTGAGAGAGAGAGGGAGGGAGAGAGAGCCTGACAGCACAGAGCCTGACATGGAGCTGGAACTCACGAACCACAAGACCAGGACCTGAGCTGGAATCAAGAGTCAGATGCTTAACCGACCGAGCCATCCAGGTGCCCCTAGAGGAATCATTTTA
The DNA here is from genome assembly GCF_014898765.1 of Herpailurus yagouaroundi. NCBI lineage: Eukaryota > Metazoa > Chordata > Mammalia > Carnivora > Felidae > Herpailurus > Herpailurus yagouaroundi. Next base: position 64,995,811 of record NW_024412400.1, on the reverse strand, counting down.
ATATGGGCTAATTTATTCACTTATAAACATCTGTTGTGAGTCTACTGCCAACAAGGGATGTGATAGGCACTCTGCAGATGGCATAATAGCATAAATTAACATTTACTGAGCACTTACTGTATGTATGCCAGGCACTACACTAAACATTTTACATGTGATAACTCATTTAATCCTTATAATGATGGAGATCTTCTCCGACTTTAAAAAGTTTGTTTATTTATTTATTTATTATTTTAAAGAGAGAGGGAGTGCGCATGAGTGGGAGAGAGGGGCAGAAGGAGAGAGAGAGAATCCGAAACAGGTTCCACACTCAGCATGGAGCCTGACATGGGGCTTGATCTCACCACCACCTGAGACCACGGCCTGAGCTCAAACCAAGAGCTGGAAGCTTAACCGACTGAGCCACCCAGGTGCCCTGATCTTCTCCTAGTTTTTATTTTTTATTAAAAAAAAATTTTTTTTTCAACGTTTATTTATTTTTGGGACAGAGAGAGACAGAGCATGAACGGGGGAGGGGCAGAGAGAGAGGGAGACACAGAATCTGAAACAGGCTCCAGGCTCCGAGCCATCAGCCCAGAGCCTGACGCGGGGCTCGAACTCCCAGACCGCGAGATCGTGACCTGGCTGAAGTCGGACGCTCAACCGACTGCGCCACCCAGGCGCCCCATCTCCTACTTTTTAGAAGATGAAACAGAGAGGATAAATAGGACAAGCAAGCTCACCAAGTAATAATCATACACACAGTGGCTCCAACTTTCATTGGAATTTGCGGTCCAGATGTGAAAGTATTGTGCGTGTAAGAATGTCCACAAAATGAGGCAGGAAGAGTGAGTACACTCCGTGTGAGAAGGGCCCAGTGACAAGATACCGCTTCCAGGGGGAACGATCGTGGAAGAAAGCAGCATGGGGGAAACGGGACCCGAAGCAGGTTTGAGGGATGGGTGTGATTTCAGCAGGAGATGGCAGAGGGAAGGGCAGTCTGGACAGTGGGAGAAATGTGTGTAAAGGTGGGAAGGTGGCAGCCAGCCTTGGGAAACAGAGAGACAGGGGCCCAGAGGGGCAGGAGCTCTGGTTCCTGGTAGAAAAGAGTAGGAAATCAGGCTTGAAAGCCACATGAGGCTAGGTTGAGAAGGGCCTCAAAATTCAGGCTAACATATCTCAGCTTCGTTTGGACAATGAAGCAACACTGAAGGTTTTTGAAGGAGGAGCTTGACTGACACAACAGAGGTCTAGAAAGACAAGCCTGTGCTCAAGTGTGTGCTGGGTAGGAATGAGGTGAGGCCTAGGCGTCTCTGTCGGAATTGGGTCTTCAAAAAAATTTTTTTTTAACATTTATTCATTTTTGAGAGTAAGAGAAAGAGAGCATGAGCAGGGTAGGGGCAGAGAGAGAGGGAGACACAGAATCCGAAGCAGGCTCCAGGCTCTGAGTCGTCAGCACAGAGCCCGACACGGGGCTCGAACTCACAGACTGCGAGATCATGACCTGAGCCAAAGTTGTACACTTAACCAACCCACCTGAGCCACCCAGGTGCCCCATTTCTGTTCTATTCTATTCTATTCTATTCTATTCTATTCTATTCTATTCTTTTATAAATGCTGCTAGCTATGCAATAGATGGATTTTATGATTCATTAATGAATGGGTTCCCACAGTTTGGCTATCAAAGTCATGTAGGCATGGAAACCTGGGTGGGGGTGGGAAGTGGTAAGGAGTTGAGGGGGAGGTGGTGCCCAGTGAGCATGAGAGGAAAGAATGGATAAAGATATGCCTCACGGGAAAAATAAAAGTTAGCTAGCAACTGACTGGATACGGTGGGGTAGGAGTGAGGCTGAGGGTGGGTTGGTTTAGGGCACTGTTGTCAGAGTGGTCTTAGGACCAGCACCATCGACATCACTTGGAAACTTGTGAGACAGGCAGAGTCTCAGGCCTCACCCAGATTTTGTAAATAAAATTTAAAAAATGTTTATTTATTTTGAGAGAGAGAGACAGAGAGAGAGACAGAGAGAGAGAGAGAGAGAGAGAGAGAGAGAGGGAGCACGAGCAGGGGAGGGGCAGAGAGGGAGAGAGAGAGAATTCCAAGCACAGCACAGAACCCAAAATGGGGCTCGAACCCTCTAACATGACCTGAGCCGACTGAGCCACCCAGGCGCCCGGCCTCACCCCAGATTTCCTGAATCGGAGTGTACATTTTAACAAGATCCCCAGGTGATTCATATGTACATTTCAGTTTAAGAAGCACTAGTTTGGAGGGAAGGGTTGAAATCAAAAGTCACTCTAGGGTTTGAAATCGAGTTCAAAGCCAGGAGAGTCTGGAGAAGAAATCACTGCTTTTGGTGGTGAGATGGTTTTGGGGGAACAAGCCGGGCTTACAGAAGTTTAGGATATCTAAGTGGAAATTGGCCATCAGGTGTTTGGAAATCTCAGGACCACTGAAGCTATAAGAGGTTTGAGTGATGATGGTACAATCAAGTCCCTTCTCTGACAGAGGAGGAAACTGGGACCTGCACGGGACATCTTGCCCACCTTTCCCCAAGTTCCTGTCTCCAGGTAGGCTTCTGGATACAGCACTGTTGCTTGCCATTAACTAAGTCACTGGAGGGTGCCAAGCCACGTTTTCCGGGATTCAAGTAGAGCCCAGTCCATCAGGCACTGTGATCTTGCTGCATACTTTCTGGCAGCTGATGGCCTTTAAATAACCTAGTTCAGGGGCGCCTGGGTGGCGCAGTCGGTTAAGCGTCCGACTTCAGCCAGGTCACGATCTCGCGGTCCGTGAGTTCGAGCCCCGCGTCGGGCTCTGGGCTGATGGCTCAGAGCCTGGAGCCTGCTTCCGATTCTGTGTCTCCCTCTCTCTCTGCCCCTCCCCCGTTCATGCTCTGTCTCTCTCTGTCCCAAAAATAAAATAAACGTTGAAAAAAAAATTTAAAAAAAATTAAAAACTAACTAACTAAATAAATAAATAACCTAGTTCAGAAATCCTAGGAAAACTGCTTATCTTGTGGCTATCAGAGTAGAGTGAGGAGAGTTCTGAGGACCGATACTTTGAAGAATTCAGAAAGTCTCAAATGAAGGCACTGAACAAATGCAAAGTTCTGTTCCGCTTGTAAAAATCTATCTTTTCTAAGTCTCTGAAGGGATATGGAGTCATTTGCAAAAGGAAATGTCAATAGGATTGAAATGCACACATTGTCTTTCCACCAAAGGAAGATTCACTCTTCAGGCACATTGAGAAGTGGGAAGGAAGGAAAGTTGTGGCACGAGTCAGAGACCTTTTGTAGTTGACCCCGATCAGACAGAGCTGTGCTTCACTAGGAAACTCACTAGAAAAAGAAAAAAAAAATCACATTGTTCCAAACTTAGACGTTACTGAAAGAGTGAGCACTCTTATTGCTTTCCTTTTCATGACGATTTTGTCCTGCTTTAGTGTGAATACTGGCTTGACTTTTAGTCCTTGCAACCTAATGAGAGTTCAATGATACGATGCATTTTGTACCACCTGAGCACGGACTCATTCCCTTATTCAACCATATTTATCAAACAGTATTTATGGAACACCTAGTATGTGACTCATTCTGTTCCAAGTGCTGGAGGCACAGCAGTAAACAAAATAGAAAAAAAAAAAAATCCCCACCGTTGTACAATATACATTTTGTTGGGAGGGGTATTAACAAACAATAAATAAGTACATTATGTAGTATATTAGATGGTGATAAGGACCATCGGGAAAAGGATAGAGTGGGGAGTGAGAGACTGGGGATGCCAGTTGTGGGAGAGACTTACCGTTTTATTTTATTTATTTATTTTTAAAGTTTTATTTATTTATTTTGAGGGAGATAGAGTGAACAAGCAAGCAGGGGAGGGGCAGAGAGAGAGAGAGAGGGAGAGAAAGAATCCCAAGCAGGTTCTGCGATGTCAGGGCAGGGCCCAATGCCGGTCTAGATCTCAAGAACCATAAGATCATGACCTGAGCCAAAATCAAGGGTCTGATGCTTAACTGACTGAACCCCCCGGGCACCCTGAGATTTACAATTTTAAATAGGGAAATGAAGGTAATGAAGGAAGGCATCAATGAGAAAGTGATATTTCTTCAAAGAATTAAAAGGAAGTTAGAGAATAAACCTTGTGTGGGAGGAAGCTCCAGGCAGAGAACAGATAGTGCAAAGGCCCTGAGGCAAAAACACACCTTGGAATATTTGAAAACAACAAGGAGCCAGTGTGATGACTAAGGGAATGGAATGAGCTAAGGGAAGAGTGGTAGGAGATGAGGTCCCAAAGCTAACAGGATGGAGAATTCAGCCACTCGGCAGGGAATGGAATGGGCAAGTGAGCAGGCAGCAAGAGGTTAGGATCAAAGCGTTTGGACAGATATTGGGCACGGATGGGATTCAGGGCAGGCAGCCCCCAAATACGCCACTTTGGTGTATTGATTACTTTGAATTAAAGTTACTTAAGCAACTGGTGCCAGAACATTCCTCTGTGCCCCTGAAATCAGGAAATGAATTCCCCATGTGAAGGGTACCCTCCCAGCACCTGGAGGGTAGAAATTTTCCTCACTCACAGCACAGACGAAAGGCATGTATTAACTAGCATGTGTGTAGAACTTCAAAACTGGGGAAGCTCTTTATTACACAGTCTTTGTTCAAATTTGGTCATTCTCACTGAGCATCTTAGGGTTAGACAGCTCTGCATGGACTCTCTTTACCTACAAAATTCCTCATGTTATAGGTAAAGCAGTGTATAACTGGCTGAGTGAGGGTCCTGCTCTTGACCATATACCAAGAATATCAGAATCAGGACTTGAACATAGGCTCCGTCTCCCCAAATCCTACCTTTCGGATTCCAATTCCCTATGCCATTGGTCTCAAAATCAAATAGCCACCAACTAGCTGTATGCTGGAGACAGACCTTGTCATTTCTCTGGGAGTAATTGATAAAACAGATATTGGCATAGAGAAAATCTATATTCAATAATTTGTGATCCTAATCAACTCTCAGTGTCTGCTGAATGTTCTATGATAGGCTGCAGGGATAGGCAAAGAATTACAAGAAAGGAATACAGAGTTGGACTATAATTATGGTTTTATTAAACACTGGGTCAGTTCTGTAGTCAGAATTAAAAAAAATTAATAGAATAGAAAATATCAATTCATTTTACACAGAAGGTAAAATATTGTTTTTTTTTTTTTTTGAAGCTGTTTGTTCTATTTCTATATATGTATCAAAATCTAACTACTTATCTAGAGAGAACTATATACATGCAACTATGTACATTCTAGGTCCTGGATGTAAAATGTTTTTCTTACTCTGGGTCATCAACAAAAAGTGTGGAAGCTGCTTGAATAAATGCCACTGTCATTTTTGCATTCTGGTAAATGTTTAATAACTGTTTCTTTGAATGAACGTATGGTTTCAGGTAGGAGATGGGGGAAAAGAGAAGACCGGCAAGACTGGGAGGTAGATGTAAAAGAATGTATTAAAAAAGAAAAGAGGGGATGCCTGGGTGGCTCAGTCGGTTAAGCGTCTGGCTCTTAATTTTGGCTCAGGTCATGATCTCACTGTTTGTGGGCTTGAGCCCTGCAATCAGGCTCTGTGCTAAGGGTGCAAAGCCTGCTTGGGATTCTCTCTCACCCTCCCTCTCTGCCCCTCCCCCCACTTGCTCTCTCTTTCTCAAAATACATAAATGAACATTTAAAAAATTAGGAAGAGAAAAGAAAAAAGGAAAACATCATCAAAGTGTTTCCTTGTTCAGTCCCACACTCGCACCATTTGGCTTTCTCCCATCTACTCACCATCATTAAGTCCCATTAGATGGAGTTTTTAAAAATTGAGACCTTGTTTTTTTTTTTTTTCTCCCCCATTGTTAACTCAAGCATGTAGTAGGTTATCAATACATATTTACTTAATAAACAGATTAAAATGATATTTTATAGGGTCTTGCTTTTAGGTGATATCTTAGTTACAGTTAGATTTTTTAAGATTTAAAGTGTTGCCTCTCCCAAGACTGGCTACATTTTAATAGAAAACTCCTTCAGATCAAAAGGCTTTAAAGTCTAATTGTCTAGTCTTCAATGGTGAATGTCATGCATCACAGGAAACAATGAGAGAAGGATTTGTTGCAAGCCTCTGTAACTCCTCTGAAATCATACCGCCACGGAAGACACCTACTCACAAGGCTAGGTGTGTTCATTTCTCTGACGCAGAGGGCTGGGGTACCGGTCTAATCCTTCCTTTGTACAGTCATTCAGTAAATAGACATGGAGCAGCTACTTGGTGCCTACTTATATTTGGCACATGCACACTTGCTAATGAACTGTGAAGTTAGCGAAGTACATCACCCAAATTCTTGAATTCTTTGCAGTTCAAACAGTTGCGTGCAAAGAAAGATGTGGGAGAACTAAGGTTTGGGGCTTGCAAATCCTTGGATCATGTCAACACACCTGAGTATTTCTAGTGAAAGCATTCATCTGAAGATGATTTTACTCGGTTCTCCACTTTTTTTACATTATTTTTTATGGTTTACATATTTCTTTTTCTAAAATTTAGATTTTAGTGGCACCTGGTTGGTTCAGTCATGAGAGCATGTGACTCTTGATCTCAGGGATGTGAGTTTGAGCCCCACGTTGAGGGTAGAGATTATTAAAAACAAACAAACAAAAAAAAACACTTAAAACAATAAAATTCAAATTTCAAAAGATAGATTCCAATTTCTCAGAAAACCAAGGTGAGAAGATTAAAACAACTTTTTAAGAATTTCTTGAACAGCATTTCATTATAGTACACGTGATAGTGTATATGATAAAATGATATTAAGAAAGATTGTACATTTAAGAGACAACTAATAGAAATATATGTTCTACAGTCATCTAATTTTCTGTAGAATTTTGACTTCTTTGTATTGTTGCAAAACTTAAACAGGACATGTCATTCTTTTTTTTTTTTTTTTTTGAAATGAATTAATTAATTAATTATTTTAATGTCTATTTTTTTAAATTTTTTTTTAACATTTATTTATTTTTGAGACAGAGAGAGACAGAGCATGAACAGGGGAGGGGCAGAGAGAGAGGGAGACACAGAATCCAAAACAGGCTCCAGGCCCTGAGCGGTCAGCACAGAGCCCGACGTGGGGCTTGAACTCATGGACCGTGAGATCATGACCTGAGCTGAAGTCGGACGCTTAACAGACCAAGCCACCCAGGTGCCCCTTTAATGTCTATTTTTTGAGAGAGAAAGACAGAGCATGAGTGGGGGAGGGGCAGAGAGAGAGGGAGACACAGAATCTGAAGCAGGTTCCAGGCTCCAAGCTGTCAGCACAGAACCCCGTGTGGGGCTCTTGAACTAGTGAACCATGACATCATGACCTGAGCCGGAGTCGGACACTCAACTAACTGACTGAGCCACCCAGGAGCACCCCCAAAAAGACACGTCATTCTTTTTCTTCTTTCCCTCCCTTCTTTCTATACTCTCTCAATATATGTAATAAAATATTTTCCTACCAAAGCTCCATTCCAGATGGGGCAAGCAATCCAGACATTCCATCCTGTGAACCAAAGCTTGTAAGAAAAGACAGGGAAGAAAGCGATAACTCCAGAGAATACACTGAGAGTCCCCAGAGAAATGAGAATTCGGCCAGCAGCCTGGGATAGGCTCTGCATCTTCCTCTGTGACTTGGGTCCTGGATCTCAAAGATATTTTGTTACCAAAACATGAGGGTATGTCAGGCCTCAGTAAACAGAAGTTTCTTGGAGACAGTAGCCATGACGCATGTGGACTGTTGATCTACTTGGAAACAAGCTTGCATTTGTTTCACCAAAGATAGTGAATTGTAATGAAGTAATCCTTGACATAAATTTGATACAATTAATTCTAATACTAGTTTCCTGAGAGAAAGAGAAAAAGAGAGAGAGAGAGAGAGGGAGGGAGAGGGAGAAGTCATTCCTTGTTTTGGATTTCGGCCTCCATTCCCTTCATTCTGCCCTGTCGTGGGGAGTGCCCACTTCCTGGCTTAATCAGATTCAAAGGCTTGCTGACTGAGCTAATTGTTTCTCAACTCAACCTGCCTAGTGGTTCCAGCATAAAGCCAACATCCTTTGTGCACAATAGATCCACATTCCCAGCACAATTTCCCACAAAACAAAGTAAAAATAAGCACTCTGATCACTTTTCATTACATTTAATTTCAATGATTTCAAGCAAACGCAAGACCTCTCCCCATTGTTCAAAGTTCAGTTCTATTACCATACTTTTGAAGTTTTGATAAAGATTTTTGACACGGTTTCATTCCCAAAGGGGCATACGCTTCATCATGGAGTTCTGTCTTGTTTTCTTGAAACCAGTTTCATTTTAGTTGTTTTATTATTAATTCAATTATCAAGTAGAGGACAAAGGTGGAAGTGTATGCGGTTGTAAAATGCACTTTGAGCAGTAACTTATTAGTCGGATGAAATACCAATCTCCGATCATTCTTTTTTCTTAATTTTTTTTTTATCGCGAGTCCACCCGCCGCTGCCACCAGCCCCCGCCCTCCCCTCCTCGGGCTCCCCCTCCTCAGGCTGCCCCCCCCTCGGCCTGCCTCACCTCACAACCACCACCATGACCGCAGCCGCCACGGCCCCTACTCTCCAATCATTCTTGAATCATAATTCAATTCAATAATTAGACGTTGGGCTTATGTACATTGAAGCGATTGTAAAAGGCTTATCTCTTAATTTCTCATGTATTTGAGAAAGTGGTACGTATTTGCTTTTGACTAATAGGACACGTTTGTTTCTTCTAAGATAATAATCTGAAAATACAGACCGTTTTCTGAAGATAGCTGAATAATTTTCCTGTTCTATATTAATACTCTTTCCTTTAAATGAGATGATGAAAAATAATTTTATGAATGGAAATGCAGTGGTTTAGAACATGGATTTTGGTATGAGACAGAGTTAGGATCCATTATCTGCCAGGTATGTGTCCTTGGGCAAGGGCAATTTAGTTAACTTTCTGGGTCTTTCTTCATATGGGAATAAAATTAGTGTATATCTCGCCAAGTGGTGATTAAAAAAAGTAAATGAGCCAATACATGTAAAATTCTCAGCACCGAGCTCTGTATAGCAAAGAAGCTTAGTTATCTCCCTATTATTACGTTGGGCGGTCCATCTTTGGGGTTCTTTCAGCATGGGACAGAGGCACAGTCATTACTGTTGCTTTTATGCATCAACTTACAGACATTGGGTTTGACTCTTCCTGATCAATATGGTAAAACTCCTAAAGGATCCTTCCATGAATGGTGAGGAGGGAAGCTTCTCTCTGATTCTCTGCCTTTTTCTTTCCGTGTTTTGGCCTTCTATAGCTATTCCACAGTGCAACCCAGATTTTGAAGCAGTGGCTTTCTTGGATATACAGGATCCAGGAAATCAGCTCAGGCTTTCTGCAATAGCCGTTATTTCCCATCTTCTGTCAACATTGTGGGAGGATATTCTCTCTCTCTTTTGTTCCTAATGCCACTAGGTAAGTTCCACAAGGGCAGAGGCCTTCCAAGTCTTTTACAAGCCCTAGATGTGTAAGATGTTCCCAACACCTAGAATTGTGTCTGGCCCAGAATAGATACTTAATACACATTTGTTGAACAAATGAACTAATACTTCGGACCTTGTAGCTGTGCACTTGGGCCCTGAGCGTCTGCCCCAGCATAGAGGTAAGTGTGTCCACTATGCCACACATAGTGCTAACCACAGAGTGCTAGCCGCTCTGTGCTAATCCTAGTGTTGCCCTTGCTACAGAGGGAAGGGGTCTGGACTGAGGAAAGACTTGTTTGTGTTAGTATCTGGTTTGGGCTGTTTTGACTTTTTCCTTTACTTTTTATCTCAAGGTTATAGCTACATGGTATGTCAATATACTGTGGGTCAGATCACTCTCCCCTGTTTGCGTGTTTGGAAAATAAAGACTGTTGAAATACTCATGTTAAACAGTACAAAGATGGCAAACAAAGAGAATATTTTTTGTTTTAATCTGGGGGGGCTTTTTTAGGGTTTGTAACACTGGCAGGCTAACCCTGATACTGCCAGTGTGATTTATAAACCTGAATTTATTCGTGATTAGAAGAATTGTTGCCCCTTAATGTGAAGAAGAAAAGGGACAGAGGTAGAACCAGGGATTTCTCGCTGTGTATTTTCCCAGCCACACGTTTCCGCAGGAATCTACCCGCACCAGCTTCCTTAAAGCAAAGAGACTTGCAGAGAAGGCAGCTAATTGGAAAGGAGAGAGTGTAATTCTGCTTGTGACCAGGGCTTCCTCTCAGATGGGCCATGTCTTCTGTGTTCCCGGTGTCTGCAGCCAGCAAGGCTCACAGGGCCCCTGCCACCTCCTGTCCCCCTCCAGCGCCCCCGGCCTCCCATTTGGCACCACAGGAAGGGGGTGTGCAATCAATCCTCCTTGGAGGCTGCTTTGCAGACCCTACCTTCCCCCTTACCTAGGGGGATCCAGCGGTCTTTGCTCAGGAAAGAATGGCAGAGGTTGTGCCAAACTCCTCTTCAATCCAGCTTTGCCACTGAAAAAAAAAAAGAAAGAAAGAAATGTAACCTAAATCCCCCCCAAAGGGTGGGATAATGTCAGCAATGCTGAAGGAGAGAAGCTGATTTGGACACTCTCTACCTCTTTACATGTGAACCCTAGAAATAGCTCTGCATGCATCTTGTTCTGTTTTTTTTTTTTTTTTAAGTGGGTCTCAAAGTTACAGAAAGGGGACTGTTTTTGTCAAGGTAAAAGAAAACAGACCTCTAAACAAGAGATGAAATTAAAATGCTTTATTGTCCCAGCAGCTTCAGATGATTAGCTTCATTTGTTTACATATTGGAGAGGTAGCTCCTGTAGCAGAAAGAGCATGAACTTTGACATCAGAAAGACCCAGGTTTGATACTAAGGATTCCATCTAATATATACAAAAGGAATGACAAAATTAGAAAATTAACACTCTGCTACCCCCCCCCCCCCTTGTGCTTGGGATTCAAGCACAATGGAAAAGGATACTTTTACAGTGGAAAATATGGCGGTCACCACCTTAACCAAGTGATCAAACTTTGTATCACCAATACCAGGAGAAATTGACATCAGTGCCTCCTGATATGATGCAATGGAAGTCTACACTGTCACCTGAATAGTGTTTTGGGCAAAATGTTTGGCCTGGATCTAATCACAAAGAAACAATCAGACAAATTCGGGTTACGGGCACATTTACGAAGCAGTAGCCTGGACTCTTCAAAAATGTCCATGTCATGAAAGGTAATAAAATATTTCTGAGACAATTGGAAAAATTTAAATATGCATTTAATATTGGATAGCAGTGTATCAATGCTGAGTATCTTGGGAGTATGAATGGCATGATACTTATATAAAAGAATGTCCCATTGGTGAAACTAGTTTAGTGTTTCTTATGCTTTTTTCAGCTTTTCTATAGGTACAAAAATTTTAAATTGAATGGTGAGAAAAAAAAAAGCAAATTTATTAACTGCATAAAATGAAAGGTCTAACTTTTATTCAGACATATGGCTACAACTGGCTCAATAATCCCTGACAGTATTGATGAATGCAGGTCACAGTATAAGGACTGTAAGGAAAAATCCACTGCCTGCCTTCAACACCAACATGGAGCCCGTCTTCTTAGAACAGGGACAATGGAACAGGTATGTTAGCTTACACTGTGAAGATATATCGCTCATTCGGACCCAGTGATGAGTATCTTCTATATACTCTTTTGTCTTTCCAGCTATTCAAGTGTCTTAACAGCCTAAAAACCTTCCTAATGATCATTCATTTGCTTCTGCTTTTTACTAACCATTTGACTTCAACTTTGAGTGAACCCTCTCTTCTCATAATGGCTTGGGGTTTAAGGAGAGCAAAGTTCAATTTTTATCATCCCTAACTGGGAATTGTCAAATTTAAAGCCTTCCAATCTGCAAGATGTTTGGACCCAAATGGAGATTTGTGCATCAACTTGTACTTACCTAATTTAGATTTTATCTGCCTTTTGTATATCTGACCCCCGAATGTGTTTTGAAATCATCTGGAATTTATCAGAATTTTCCCATGTTTTTGCAGAGCAAAACAACTTAAGTGTGTCGCGGCAAACTTGTGCAGCTCGCTGTCAGTTTGCTCTCCCGAGCCTTGCAGCTGCAAGGAAATGCTCTTATTGGCAGGCTTGACCTCGCCAGGCAGCCTCCCACAGGCTACTGTGGAGATGGTCTGTCCTTGGAAAGGCTGCTCCTATCTTGTTTAATCATGGAGACAGAGGAGCCACAGATAGAACTGAGATTGTGGCAGCGGCTGTGATTGATTGGTGCTTTGGCCACCAAGGAGCAGGGAAGAAACTAAGAAAACAGGAAGAGAGAAACAGTGGGGGTGTCTGGGGAAGAGAGGTGGAGAGAAGATGGAGAGGAAAGAAGGACAACAAGAGGGGAGTCAGAACATAGAAGAAAACATTCCCGAAGCCAAAAACAGCTTCTTGCGTCACTCACAGATCCAAAGCCTGGGTCTGGACAGAGTTGATTCCAGGACAGAGGACCGATGGAAACCACGGGCCATTCATGTACATTTTACAAAAGATATTTGTAGGGTGGACAAAAGGGAAATAAATAGAGAGAAAGGGCAAAGGAGCAGAATGAGAGAGAAGGAACTCTATGCAACCTGAAATGTTCTCAGATTATGCTTGTTTTTAAGTTGATTTCGGGGACAGACCTTGAAATCCTCTTAGACAGGAAATGTATACTCATTTAGTCCCTTCTCTTGGCATTTTTGAAAAAGGAAAGAACCAAATTGCTCTGTGAGAAACTAAACCCACGTTTGGATCCAATTATATCCATGCAATAAGCAAAAGAGAGGGAGGAACGGTGAGGATGGCTTCACTACCGTTGTCGTTGTTTTTCCCATTTTACAGATGACAAAGCTGAGGTTCTGAGGTGTTAAGTAACAAAGGTGACACAACCAATCAGCATTGAATCCTGGCTTTGAATCTGGGGATGCTTGACTCCGAAGCTGGTAATTTTTGTTCTTCACTACCAGGTCAGTTTACAGATGTACTACATCTTGTAAAACATACATGCATATGTGAAAATTGAACCATGAAGTATACCAAAGCTGTATACCAGGGCTGTACTCAAACCAAGAACATAATAGGAAGGGAGATGATGCTGCGTATACACAGGGGAGACAGTTTTAGAACTGCTGATTCTACTCCCAGTTAGAGAGAGAGAGAGAGAGGGAGGGAGCGAGAGATTCTTCGTTATTTCATTTTATAAAATTAGAACAAAGGGGAAAACTGAAACCAAAGTTTCATTTCTATGTACTGAAGTAGAAATCCGAATTTCTATCTAGAGCATTGCTGTGCCTTGCTTTCCATCTTTCAGTGCTTCACGTGGGGGCTCTTGCTCTTAGTGTGGAGATGATGGCTGTTGCACGCATTGTTCCCGAATGGCTGGCCAAGGGTGGAGGCTAAAACAAATGAATAAGACGGGGGAGCAGCATAATGCAGTAGGGAAAGACCACGGCTGTGTGACCGTGAGTAAATCAAAACCTCTCACCATCTTGATGTCCTTCTTGGCAACATGTGGAGGTTAGACTAGATAATTTTTAAGATTCCTTCCATATCTAAGATGCCGTGACTTGAAAGAAATCCCAAGGGAGCTAAACTGCCTGCGTGGCCCAAATGCCTGTCTCTAAGAAGCCTTTATCAGTAAAAATGCTATCTCCTTGAGGGCTGGGAACCACCAGCTAGATCCACTTCTGTCTGGTATAAGCGAAGGGAACAAACCAAGCACTGCACACTGTCTATTGGCCAATTGGATTTTTGCTGGAGAGATTTCACCTAGAGTTCCTCTCCGGAGGCCTCACTTTGCCCTCCTGGCACACCAATAGACAGCCCTGAGCCAGCATCCGCCAGCTGGATAATTAACAGCCTTGGAGTAACAAATTGGTGATCTCAGCCCAGCCCTGGTGACTGTGTCATAAAATAATTAAAACTTGTCAACCAACACAGCAGAGGCCAAGAAGGGAAAGGCCTGAAGGAACGTAAAGCCAAATCACTCTTCTTTTCCAGCTCCTTGAAAAGGGATGAAAAGCCGGGAGGCAACTGGTACCCTTAGGAGCCATGGAGTACCTCGTGTAGATAAATAGATTGATGAGAATTAAGTGAGGCTCTGGACATGCAGAGAACTCAAAGACAAATCCCCACCCACTAGCTGAGAGCGGCTAGGTAGGGTTAACCTCTCTAAACCAGCTTCTGATTGGCCAGGAAACAGAGTCCTTACTCTACTCTCCAAGCAATGGTTAAAATATCAGGAACCTCACTTTTCTGTATGCTCATAATACAAGAAAGCAAGGTGAGCTAAGGATGGTACAAACACTTGATTCATTCCCACAATTCATCCAGGTCTCTGCTCAAAAAGCCCCTCATCACAGACCTTTCTCATCAATCTCTTCCCCATCCCTCTATTGAGCTTAATTTTTACCACCTGACTTTATTCTTCATAGCTCTTGCCTTATTTGTTAGCTGTGTGTCTTCTCGACTAAAATGAAAGCTCCATGAAGGCAAAGACTTTGTTTTGTTCCCTGTTACATTCCAGAGCCAAGAATAATACCTGGCCCATAGTAGATGCTTAGGAAGTACTGATGAATGAATGAATGAATGAATGAATGAATGAATGAAACTGCTTTTATCTAGACCATTTTGCTAAGAAAGCTGGCTCCTCAGGGCTTCACTTGGAAACATTTAATATCTTGGTACCTTAAATCTCTCCATTCCCTCTCCATGAAAATCCACATAGAAACACGAAGAAAATCTTCCAGGTTGACTCTCTGAGCTGTGAGACCGCACTGTAGATACATGTGCATTGTATGTGAATATATAGGAGAGGTGTGCCCATCCTGGGATTATTTTAACCTTGCTCTACCAGCATGTGACAAACATCCACATGACTCTGTGTTAAATAGAGGAAGAAACAAGGCCACAGACGAACCGCGTGAGTCTAGCAAGAACTTCCGCCTCTGGGAGAAAGCTTGAATGTGCCTTTTAATCCACGGTGATGCCAACTTTGGAAGTGGCTCATATTCACAGGGATCTATCTAATTGAATGATCTTTATGCATCTCTGTCTATTCAAGGGTTTCATCGACTTCTTTATCTGGCTACTTTTCATAGATAACAAGTGTCTACTCCTACTCTACAGAAAAATGAAATAGTGAAGATATGAAAATTTGTACTCATGAGAAGTGGATTATACAAACTTATGCTTGTAGCAGATTTCCATTCAGATGATATTGTGATCTTTTCTGAGATAGGACAACTGGTAAACTAAGTGCATCCTTTTGACATAAGGAGTTGGGTAGCATAGTATAAACACCTACTTTTACCAGATGATGCTATCATTTGTGTACACAAAGGCCCACACTTTCCTTTCTCTTTTCAACAATGCAGATACCCTGCCCTGGTTTTTATTTATTTATATATTTATTTTAAAGAGGAGAAAAAGGCATTTCTAGATACTGCCCCATCTCATTGTCCCAGTACATAAGCCTTTCTATTTCTTCCTCATGATCCACACAAAGCTAATTGACATGAAAGATAAAAGCTCGGCCTAAGCAAGCCTCCTTTACCCAACTGACAAGTTCACTAAAAAACATGTGGGGTAATAAGAATGAAAAGTACATAGTAATGACCCAACTAGAGAATTGCAGAATGGAATGGGACCTGAGAGATCAGCCAGTCCATGCCTGTCATTTCACAGACTAATTCCATGGTCAAAATACCAATACAGAAAGCTGTCTAACTGCAACCTTAACGTAATTTAATAAGCCAGTTGTGACCACTGATCTTTCTGCTATATCTACATTTAGCACTAGGTGTTGCTCTACCGCTATTTAAAGTCAGATTTCTTTGATACGCAGCGGGAGCTGAGCCTCCTAATTTGAGTTCTGTTCTGCAAATGTTGAGTTTTTAAGACGATCCCTGCTAGTATTTGCTATGTTTCATTGAACCAGCTTCATTTAAATGGTGCAGCTCTTGCATACTGAATCTACCGAAACAGCCACTCTGCAAAGGAGTGATCGATACATGCCAGGGAAAGGATACTCCAAAGTCAAATTTTTCAAATTGTCCTAATTCAAATATTTACTTAAACTCTGTTTTTATATTATGTGCAATGCAAGGGGAATGACATTGTTGCTGTGTGTTTCCTGGAACTGACTGTCTGCTACAAGGCCACAGATAAAGTTTGTTTATAGAAAAACAAAATATGAAAAAAAAAAGTTTAGCACTCTTCTATTTGGGGTTTAATACTCCCACACATACCAAGGGGGAGGAAGGACAACTCTCTAGAACCTTTCTTTCCCCAGGGCAACAGAGGACAGAAATGCTTTAACCCCCTCTAGTGACAGATGCATCATTACTTATATTAGTTCAGTTCTTCAATTTGAATGGCAATACCGTAGGGAGAAACAGGTCCTGCTTTAAGAATCTCATAGTTTTTGGGGAGCCTGGGTAGCTCAGTCAGTTGAGTGTCCGACTTCAGCTCAGGTCATGATCTCATGGTCCATGAGTTTGAGCCCCGTGTTGGGCTCTGTACTGACAGCTCAGAGCCTGGAGCCTGCTTCCGATTCTGTGTCTTCCTCTGTCTCTGGCCCTCCCCCACTCACACTCTGTCTATCTTTGTCTCAAAATAAACATTAAAAAAAAAAAAAAGAATTTCATAGTTTTTCCTAAATTTTCAATTCACCTTTAAGTTTTAAAGGGAATACAATTCAACTATTAAGTATGAATCTTTGACATCATTACTCAGTTGTTTCAACTTGGATAAATTTGATATAAGCTCAGCATAAACGTCCAAGTTCTACAGGTCACACGTTATAATTATCTGATACTGAGTTTAAAATCGTCTGGATAAATGGAACAGAACAATGTCTCTTATATTGTTGCTAAACTTTTTTTTTTTCAGTTTCGGTTATTTGCCAATAATTATTTGTGTTACCAATCATCAGGCAATGATGCTAATAATAGTCCTAGATTTTTATTTTTATTTTTTAAATTTTTATTTATTTTTTTAAAATATAATTTATTGTCACATTGGTTTCCATACAACACTCAGTGCTCATCCCAACAAGTGCCGTCGTCCGTGCCCAACAGTCCTAGTTTTTCCTAGCAGAGAGGAAAGTGGAAGAAGGAAGCCAGAGCAGAAGCATCCTAATCCCATTACCAGGCTTAGCATAGCGGGAGAGAAGTAGTTAACACAAAGTTAGCTGCTAGGATCCATAATATAAACTCTTTGGTCTAGTCCTAAAGAGAGAGTGCCTTCCAATTTTTATAGTTCAGGCCTCAGGCTGAAAAAACCAAGGGCTTGGCTGAAGTTTGACTTTCTTATAAAATGTTCTTTTCAGCTTTCTCTCCAGCACAAATAAGCCTTTCTTTTCTGAAGATTCTATTTCCTTTACATCCTTTGAGGATAAAACTATGCTTTGTGGTTTTTAGACCATATTCACTTAGGATATTTAAAAACAGAGCGAATTCTACTGTTTCTTCCAATTCTCTCTTCACAGAGGTTCTCCTTTCCTCGCTCCTTATAGCATCAATGATCGCCTAGAGTGGTATCCATTACTATTTTTGCACTTCATCTGTTACGCTCCATATGAAAGATGGGCAGCTTTTCAAAAGAGATAGGTCAGACTCCTGATCCACGTTCTTGTAAACTTGGGGTAAGAGGTGTTTATGTGTTAGGAAAATTGTCTATTTCCTATAAAAGGGAGGGACGGAAGAATTTTTGAAAGCGTCCATTTTGTAAATCATGTTTAGTGAGTGGCAGGAAGGAGAGGCACGATGTGGTAGACCCTGAGGAAGTTTCTGCCATCTTTAGTCAGACCCACTTCTGTATGGACCTTATATAGGTAAGTCCTCTGGTGTGTGTGTATGAGATAAGAAACAGTAAGACCTACGGAAATAGACTTATCATTTACACGCACAGACATGCATACACAAATCACAAAACGCTTACCCTTTGTTTTTCTTTTCTTTTTTTAAGTTTTAAAATTTTATTTATTTTTGGGGGGAGCAGAGAGACAGGGATAGAGAGAATCCCAAGCAGGCTGTGCTGTTGGCCAGAGCCCGATGTGGGGTTTGAACTCACGAATCACAAGATCAAGACCTGAGCTGAAATCAAGATTTGCATGCTTAACCAACTGAGCCACCCAGGTGTCCTTGTTTTTCTTAATGCTAAACTGACCAAAGTATTTTTTTAAAAAATGCCATTGTGTGAGTTCTTCTAATGTCATCTACTACTCTCTTCCATCCTTTTTTTTTTTTTTAATTTTTGTTAATGTTTATTTATTTTTGAGACAGAAAGAGACAAAGCACAAGCTGGGGAGGAGCAGAGAGAGAGGGAGACACAGAATCTGAAGCAGGATCAGAGCCTGATGTGGGGCTCGAACTCATGTGCTGGGAGATCATGACCTGAGCCAAAGTCAGATGCTTAACTTACGGAGCCACCCAGACGCCCCTTCTATCCTTCTTATTCTCTAGACAGGTTACATCTGTACAATTCCAAAAAGGTGAATATAACTCCTGCTTTTGCTTAAAAAAATTGTTTCCAGCCTCGCTTAACAGCCTTTATTTTAAGTTCGTTCCAAGAGTGAGACAAAAATCTCTCTACCAAAAGGAAAATAAAAGCCAAATTCCTATGCTTTTGCCTCATTTCATGTTTTATTATTCTATGTTCCCTAATAATACATTCTGTAAATATTGAAATGGGCACGTGTTCTGTGGACGGGAAGCAAGGCTATGCAGTTAACACAAGTCGTCATCTCCAGACGACGTCCATTTTAGGCCACGTGCAATTTATATATTTTTTTCTCCTCTCTTGATATAGAAGAAAAAGAGAAAAAAAAAACCCAAAAAACATTATAGAACCCAACAATATGCATTTTGAGGTCAATGAGTTTGATGCTCCCAGCGACGTCAGAGCTGGCCCGAACTGAAGCCTGGAGATGTGCTTGCTGAGGTCCACAAGTGAGAAAATGTAGTGATGAGGGGAGACCATATTATTGCAAGGTGCTATACTTAAAAGCTTATGAAAGTATAGAAGTATTATTGATGTCTAGAAATGTTTGTGTACAACCAGCTAAGCCCACACACACTGTGAAGAAGTCATTGTATGTGTTTATAATAATAGCAATAAAAAAATCTCCCCAAATCTGCTTACCTTTTCCTTGTTAATTCTGAGTTAAAGACAGTCATTATAAGAAAGACGTTTCAAAGTGCATTTATACTTTTGTCGAGTGGAAGAAGTATTTACAACATAGGTTTAATTGTGTTTTCAAAAGTATAATAATTCCATTCAGGCAAAATTTGTGTTCTATTTCCTTAGAGATTTGCAACTTTTTTTGGGTGCACTTTCAACAAAAATTTTTTTAATGTTTATTTGTTTTTGAGAGACAGAGAGAGACAGAGCATGAGCAGGGAGGGGCAGAGAGAGAGGGAGACACAGAATCCAAAGCAGGCTCCAGGTTCTGAGCTGTCAGCACAGAGCCCCACGCCAGGCTCGAACTCATGGACCATGAGATCATGACCTGAACCGAAGTCGGACACTTAACCAACTGAGCCACCCAGGTGCCCCTGGGGTGCACCTTTAAGGGTGCAAAAATTTTCCTTTTAAATACTGGCGTTAGAGTAACTTTGGAATGAGCAATCCGTAGGTTCTCCCTAACCTAAAAGAGGTGTTTGTAAACAGAGGACCTACCTCTATAGCACAAGTGAGTTATCTTTTATCAGCATTTTCTCATCATGAATGATAAGGGAATATGCTCTTTGATGTACATCAGTTTTCCCTTCAGATTTTTTTCCAAAATATTTCAAAACACTCTGATTCCCTAGGCCATACCATCTTCCTCTGACCTTACTCCCTCCTGCAGAATTCAGCCGGAGAATGGTCTCCTGTCTCCCTCTGGGAGTCTGCTACTCCTGCCACACAGGATCCCACACTCATTTCCTCCAGCTGCCTCTAGGCGGCCCTGGGCCCTGGGCCTTCACCCAGCAGCTGATGTGATGCTCTGCTGCATGTCCTTGGCAGATAGTGGGAGTATGGTCTAGTACATTATCTTTGGACGAGGACTCTGGCCTTGACTCTCCTTCCTCGGGAGTTTTCTTCCTCAGGGGACTCCTCAGTCTCACACAAATACAGCTGGCCCTGGAACCTCCCTAGGCTTGTCTGAATTTGCAACAGTTTAGGCCGGTCTGGGGGCCCTCTGTTACATAAAGATTGGGCTCTCGCTCTCAGTCATCAACTGTTTTGTGTTTAGTACTGTCTGACTCTATAGAAAGATAGGCAGGAAGGAGAGTGGGAAGAAAGGAAGAAGAAAAGAAGGAAAAGAAGAAAGAAGGGAAAGAAGAAAGAAAGAGAAAGAAAGACAAGAGAAAGAAAAGCAAGAAAGAAAGACAAAACAAAGAAAGACAAAAGAAAGACAAAGAAAAGTAAGGAAAAAAAGAACAGAAAGAGGGGCGCCTGGGTGGTGCAGTCGGTTAAGCGTCCGACTTCAGCCAGGTCACGATCTCGCGGTCCATGAGTTCGAGCCCCGCGTCAGGCTCTGGGCTGATGGCTCGGAGACTGGAGCCTGTTCCTGATTCTGTGTCTCCCTCTCTCTCTGCCCCTCCCCCGTTCATGCTCTGTCTCTCTCTGTTCCAAAAATAAATAAACGTTGAAAAAAAAATTAAAAAAAAAAAAGAACAGAAAGAAAAGAAAGAAATTTAAAAGGATGAAAGAAAAGGACTAGAAATAAAAATCCTAAGAGGCACACATTTCCTTCCTGTAAAAAAGGTTATTACCTACTTGGTTATAAGTATTCATAGCTAAATACACTGCAGATTTTATAAGATGACTAAATTAGAGCACATATCTAAATGCCAACTTAAAGACTTTTGGGAAACTGTCAATCAATACCAGTGAGGTTAACCAGAATCTCCTCTCATAGGAGATATCATCGTAAAGAACACTTTCTCTACCTAGGACCAAATCCAGATTCATGGTTTTAGCAAATGAGAGTAGAAAACATCTTTTATCCATCAATCTCAAATTCAACTGTGAGCTGGACTTTAGAAACAAGCTTAGCTTTAACAATTTTTGAAAGTCCTTGTGCAATATTTTGCACAAATACACTCAATGGGGAGGAAGTTACAAGTTCGGGAAATTGCAGAAAGGTATCTGTTCTTTAGCTGATCTAAGCATTGGGTCCAAACAAGTGCGTGGACTCCAAGAATACCAGCAGCCGTAGGTAGTATTGGTCCACTGGCACTGGAAAATAGCTCCCAAATTCTCTGGGATGAGGGCCATCTCTCCTTTCCCCACTCCCCCACTCAATGCAATTGGGCCAGTAGGGCACAGATATGCAAGTGATGAAGGTTGCCATCTAATCAGAGAACGGAGGAACAGTCCTCACCTCGTTCCAGGTGTGGCGTCTTCATTAAGGATGCCTAACGTCATGGTAGCTTTGGGCTAGGGAACCAGTGTTTGCAGATCTTCCCGAGCCTGCAGGCAGCTCAGGTTGTTGGTCTTGTACCTACTCTCTCTCCAGTCGCTTCCCATCCCAGGCATGGAGAGCTGGTTTGCTGAACTGGACACATATCACTGCTTGGTATCTCAGTAATATAACCCACGCTGCTGTTCCTTTGAAGTTATTGTGAATCGTGCTTCTGATATCTTTCCCTCAGTTTCCAGCTGCAAATTTAATAAACACAAATTTGTTTTTTTCATGTAAGTTATTAGATGAAGCTATGTGGGGCCCTGTGGCAATTCGCTAAAGGCATTACTCTAGGTTGAGAGTCACACATTATGATAAACACTTTTTGGAGATTATTTAATCAATTTTGGTTCCACATAATAAAATAATCAGAAATACCATGTATATGTATTCTCCTGATTTATCCACTTAGTAGCTCTATCTAAATATTATATCAGGTTTATTTATGATAACTAATTCCTGGGGAACTCCTGCTGACTCATTGTGATTCTTCTTTATCTGAGAAAAATAATAATATTCATGAGTAGTTTTCTGTTTATAAAAGTAATAAGTGGCTCTTTGTAAACAGGTTTTTAACATAAATGCATTAAAGAGAAAACAAAAGCCACTCAAAATCTCATTACTTAGCACTGTAAACAATTTGGTTAACTGCCTCTCTATCTCCACTCCCATCTCTTGTCCTCTCCCATGCACGCATTTTATTCAGTCCCTTCCACCATTCACTCTGTTACCTTCCCTTCTCCCCAGCTCAAAGAATTGGACAATAGTCACCTGGCACTTTGAGGGGATATGGGTACACAAAACCAGAAAAAAAGGGTAAGAGAATTTTGATCTTTAATGTCAAAAGCTGCAGGACTAGCTGCAAAATAGAAATGTTCACATGCATACTTGCAGATTGAATATATATATATATATATAATATATATATAAATATATATTATATATAATATATACATATATATTTATATATTATATATAATATATATTTACATATATATTATATATAAATATATATATATAATATATATATATTTTTTTTTTTGAGAGAGAGAGAGATAGAGAAAGCATGCATGTGAGTGGGGAGGGGCAGAGAGAGAGGGAGAGAGAATCTGGAGAAGGTTCCATGACCAGCATGGGGCCCAACACGAGGCTGGACCTCATGACAGTGAGATCATGACCCGAGCCAAAATCGGGAGTCGGACACTTAAGCGACTGAGCTACCCAGGCTCTCCTAAGAGTGAGTATTAGTGAACAGGTCAGAGGAATTCAAGGAAGGCTGAGGTGTAGACTTGGAGATATCACAGTCATGAAAGCCCTAGATCAAGAGAACACAGCCTCAGCCTGTCATCTGCACAAGGGAGCCACATGGGTGTCAAGTCAGTGCCCAGGTGTTCCTGCTGATGTCCAGTGGAAACCACCAGTCAGTAGTGACCAGCCAACTGTCTTGACACAGTGCCCTCTTCAATGGCTCCAAATAATATCGGAGGAACAGATAACTTGATTAGCTTAAAGCCCTACCTGTATTAAATGACGCCCAAGTAAAACCATTGTCATCTGCCCTCCAACATTTATGTCCAATCTGACATATGAACCAGAAGCCCAGCTTAAGATGGCTGTTGCCAGAACATTCCCCACTCTGAAGATAGCCTTTCTTCTTTCACACATCAGAAGAAACTTCCATGCCCTTCTCTCCCTGCTTTTTCCTCATTCTTCTTCCCTAGCATTTCCATTCATCAGCTGGTGAAGGTCATTCTCTTTATCTGCACCTAAGCCCTGTCTACCTCTCCAGGTAGCGTAAGGTTGTCCCTCTCTACCCTTGCACTGTACCTATTTTCTGGTCTCTGTTGTAACACTAATCTCTACTGCAGTACAGTAACTTTTTTTTTTAAGTTTATTTATTTATTTTGAGGGAGAGGCAGAAAGTGTAAGCAGGGGAGGGACAGAGAGAGAGACAGGGAGAGAGAGAATCCCAAGCCTGCTCTGGGCTGTCAGCACGGAGCCCGACACAGGGCTGGATCTCAAGAACTGTGAGATCATGACCTGGGCCGAAACCAAGAGTCAGACGTTTAACTGCCTGAGCCACCCAGGTGCCCCAGCACTGTATCTTTTCATGATCTAATCTGGGCCCTCCACTAGAATGTAAGCTATAGGTTAGGGATTCTATTTTCTTATTGTCTCCCCAAACTATGCTTGGTGTTTAGCATAGGTTAGGTGTTCAACAAATTATGGCTGAACAATTAGTTCATTTTATCTAGAGTCACATTTTTTTTTGTTGTTGAACACTGGAAACCAGTTTTCGTTTTTTCAGTCTCCTGGTGATTCTCATATTCTTCCTGACTCTTCATTACCAAGCACAGACTCTGCGATTGCAACTACAATGTTTTTAGTGGCTGGAATGTCAAACACCTAGGTTTAGAAACTGGAACTTAGATGAGCTAAGAGTTCTCTAGGAAGAGAAATATTCTTTAAGAAATAGTATTTAAAATTTTTTTTTAATGTTTATTTTTGAAAGAGAGAGAGAGAGAGAGAGAGAGAGAGACAGAGTGCAAGCCAGGGAGGGGCAGAGAGAGAGGGAGACAGAATCTGAAGCAAGCTCCAGGCTCTGAGCTGTCAGCACAGGGCCTGATGCAGGTCTCCAACCCACAAACTGTGAGATCATATGAGTTGAAGTTGGACACTTAACTGACTGAGCCATCCAGACGCCCCGGAAATAGTCTTTTAAATTTGAACTTAGTATTTATCATGAGTCCCCTTATTCAGGGCTTCACACTTAAAAAAAAATTAATATTTATTTTTGAGAGAGAGAGAGAGGAGAGGAGAGGCAGAGAGAGAGGGAGACACAGAATCTGAAGAGGGCTCCAGCACAGAGCCCAATGGGGGGCTCAAACACAGAGACTGTGAGATCATGACCTGAGCCAAAGTTGAACGCTTAACCTACTAAGCCAACCCAGGCGCCCCAGGGCTTGATATTTTCTAATAAAATTCTTACTCTTTTGAATTTTGGGTCCCTCTTTCCATCTATTCTATCTATACTTTGGAGGGCCAAGAAACTTCAAGAACATTCCTTGAATAGTCTCTTGCTATGTAATCACGTCAAAAATTTCTTTAGATGTTTTTTGAAATCTGCTTTTCTAATGTTTAGAGTTTGTGTGTGAGCATACTCAGGGTTCCCAATTTTTGGCGTGTTGTAAATGCTAGGAAAAAAAATAGACACTTTCTGATCTTAAATCGACAACCCAACTTTACAACTTAGGGAACTAGAAAAAGAAGAACAAACTAAACCCGAAGCTAGCAGAAGGAAGGAAATACTAAATTTTTAGAGCGGAGATAAGTGAAATACAGACTAAAAAAAAAGGAGAAACTCAATGAAAACAAGTTTGGTTCTTTGAAAAGATCAACAAAATTGACAGCCTTTAGCTAGATGGACTAAGGGGAAAAAAAGCAAAAATCACAATTACTAATATCAGAGATGAAAGTGGGGACATTACAATTGATTCTGCAGAAATAGAATTATAAGAGAGTACTATGAACAATGTACATCAAAAAATTGGATAACCTAGATAAAATGAACAAATTACTAGAAACACAAAATCTACCAAAATGCAAAATGTGATATAATATAATACATATTACATATGGTGGAATACTAGTCAGTCTTAAAAAGGAAGGAAGTTCTTGCTACAATATGCATGAAACTTTAGGACATTACCTTACGTAAAATAAGCCAGACCCCAAAAGCCAGTGCTCTACTAATTTTGGGTTTTGTTCTTTTTCTAATTAATTTGGGTGCAAGACTAGATTGTTTATTTGAGATTTTTCCTGTTTCTTGAAGTAGGCCAGGATCCCTGTAAACTTCCCTCTTAGAACTGCTTTTTTTTGTGTGTCCCAAAGATTTTGGAATGTTGTGTTTCCATTTTAATTTGTCTCAGGGTATTTTTAAAATTTTATCTTTGATTTCTTCATTGGCCCATTGGCTGTTTAGTAGCATGTTGTTTAGATTCTATGTGTTTATTTTTCTCCAGTTTTTTTTTTTTTTCTTTTAATTGATTTCTAGTTTCATACCATTGTGGTTGGAAAAGATACTTAATATAACTTCACTCTTCTTATATTTATTGAGACTCTTTTGTAGCCTAACATGTTCTGGAGAACATTCCAGGTGTACTTGAAAAGAATGTATATTCTGCTGTTCTGGGATGGAATGTTCTTTATATACCTGTTAAGTTCATCTGATCTAATGTATTGTTCAAAGCTACTGTTTCCTTATTAATTTTCCATCTGGATGATCTCTCCATTGATGTAAGTGGAGTGTTAAAGGCCCTTACTATTATTATATTACTGTCAGCTTCTCCTTTTATGTCTATTAATAATTGCTTTATGTATTTAGATTTTCCTAATGTTGGGTGCATAGATATTTATAATCGTTATATCCTCTTGCTGGATTGATCCCTTTATCATTATGCAATGCCCTTCTTTGTCTCTTGCTAGTTTGTTTGATTTTATTTTAAAACAAAACTTAAAATTTTTTTAGATGTCACCATGAGCCTAACATGGGGCTTAAACCTACAAAATGCAAGATCATGACCTGAGCTGAAATCAAGAGTCGGTTGCTTAACCAACTGAGCCACCTGGGCATTCCTGCTAGTTTGTTTTGAGGTTTATTTTGTCTGATATAAATATTGCTACCCCAGCTTCTTTGTTAGTTTGTTTCCATTGTGTGAAATCTTTTTCCATCTGTTCACTTCCAGTCTGTGTGTGTCTTTAGGTATGAAGATAGTCTCTTGTAGGCAGCATACAGATGGGTCTTGTTTTTCTATCCGTTCAGTCACCTTATATCTTTCATATAGAGCCTATGACAGGGAGCATTTAGTCCATTTACATCTGAAATAATTATTGATATGTATGTGCTTGTTACCATTTTGTTAATTGTTCCCGGTTATTTTTGTACTTTTCCCCCACTTCTTCTCTTGCTTTCTTCACTTGTGATTTGATGACTTTCTTTGATGATATTCCCTGATTCCTTTCTATTTTTTGTTTATCTACTAATAGGTTTTTAGTTTGTGGTTACCATGAGGTTCATATATAACACCCTATAGATAGCAGTCTATTTTAGGTTTTAAGTCACTTGAGTTCAAACACATTTTAAAAGCACTACATTTTTACTCCCTCACTGCAATTTATGAACTTGATGTCATATTTTACATCTTTTTATTTTATGTATTCGTTAACTAATTTTATAGAGATATATCTATTTTACCACTTTTGTCTTTTAACTTTCATGTAAGCTTTGGTTGTAAGTGATGAACTACTAACTTAATTACATGTTTGCTTTTACCAATGGAATTTTTTCTTTCATAAGTTTCTTATTTCTACTTATGGCTTTTTCTTTTCCACTTAAAGAAGTCTCCTTAATATTTTGTGTAAGGCTGGTTTAGTGGTGATAAATTCCTCTAACTTTTCTGTGTCTGGGAAACTCTCTCTCCTCCAATTTTGAATAATAACATTGCCAGGAAGAGTATTCTTGATGGTAAGTTTTTTCCTTTCAGCCCTTTGACTATGTCATACCTCTCCCTTCTAGCCTGCAGAGTTTCTGCTGAAAAATTAGCTGACAGCCTTATGGGTGTTCCCTTGTACGTAACTAGTTGCTTCATTTTTTTAAACTTCTTTGAACAGATTTCAAGTTATTCATTGTTGTCTTCAATATTTATATGCAAAATTTTGGTGATATATATGTAATTTGTGTAAAATTTAAAATTTACATTGCTTACTATCCATATGCTGTATTTGGTGTATGGCTAGCTGAATTATATAAAAACAAAACTCTAAGCAAAAACAGAAATTAGTATATTTCTCATTTTTAACTATTGAATCTAAGTTCCATTTTAACATTTATTGCAAAAATTAATCTCTGTTAAGTGCTAGCCTAACAGACTTCTTAAAGTTCTGTAAACAAAATTATGAGAAGAGATTTCTTGGTGTGTATATATTCTATATTAATCAACCTATTTTCATAAGGTTGAAGCCTATAGAAATTACTTTATAGTGATTAACTGAAAAAATAGGATTAATATAAGGAATACTCTGCTTATAATTTATTTATTACCTATAAATCAGAATTTCTGATAGCAAACATTAAACTATACAACCCAAGAAAAATAACTGGACTTACAATTTTCTGAAGAGTAGGAAGAAAATATTATTTATTTATTTATTTATTTATTTATTTATTTATAAATAAAGTTGTTTTTAAAAAAATTTAAATGTTTTATTATTTATTTTTGAGAGAGAGAGAGAGAGAGAGGAGACAGAGAGAGAGAGAGAGCCAGCCAGGGAGGGGCAGAGAGAGAGAGGGAGACACAGAATCTGAAGCAGGCTGCAGGCTCTGATCTGTCATCACAGAGCCCGATATGGGGCTGGAACTCACGAATCATGAGATCATGACCTGAGCTGAAGTTGGACACTTTATCGACTGAGCCACCCAGGCGCCCAAGAAGAAAACTGTTCTAATAAAATATTTTGGTAAATGCAGGTATCCTCCCTCCAGTTTCTATTGAAGTAAAAACAATTAAAATAATGTGAAGAAAACAATATGGCAACCAAGCATCAGCAAATAATTATGGAAGATGCATAAATCAAGTTATGGGAGAATGTAAGGAACAAGTGTTACAACAAATTACACATTGTTGGAGGCTTGCTATACAGTTGGAGGAAAGAATGAATGTTTCTATAATGTCTGGGTTTCTGTTGGATTCTGTTTTAATTAAATGCAAACAGTAATGTTTGAGTTTCACTTAAGCAGTGGTAATCAGCAGAAGTCATACTGCCTGTCTCACCAGAATATTTTGGAAATGGGGTGGGTACATTTTTGATCAACAATGATTAGGGGCCATTTACTGGCATGTGATGGGTACAGGCCAGGGATGCTAGAGGTCTGCCGTGTGTGCAATGATTTTGTACAATGAAGAGTCGTTCTTTGTCCCACACAACTTCCAAAGGTTTTATTGGACATTCATGTAGGTGAAAAATCTGCTAATTATTTGAGCCTAGAACCTAAACTCTGTTTAAAAACAGAGTTTTTGAGAGACAGAGAGAGACAGAGCACAAGTGGGAGAAGGGCAGAGAGAGAGGGAGACACAGAATCTGAAGCAGGCTCCAGGTTCTGAGCTGTCAGCACAGAGCCTGATGCAGGGGGCTCGAACCCACCAACTGTGAGGTCATGACCTGAGCCGAAGTCAGACACTTAACTTACTGAGTCACCCAGGAGCCCCTAACCTAAACTCTGTTTTATGTATACATTCAAAATATTGCTTTCACACTTTTCATATACACTGCATTTTTTGGAGAATGTAACCAGTGTCCAAACTGAGGAAAAATTGTTTGGAACTTTGCTAAGAGTTGTTTACCAACAACTCTTGTTCATTCAACAGTCATGAACTGATTGTTTATAACTCAGTTGGCAGCAAAATCTGACCTGAATTTATTTGAGGCTATTTGGAAAATTATGTTACCCATGGCAACACCTTTATCAGTCAACAGTTGTAACTGTCACACTTAAATGTCAATATAAAGAAATTGTGTTCACCGTCCCTATTCAAAGTGTCCAGCTTTAAGGGGACCAGTAGCACTATAATCACTTATGAACTTACTAGAAATGCCTGGTCCTAGACCTCTGAAATCAGAATCCACATTTTAACAGAGCCGCAAGTGACGTGTATACACATCAAAATTTGAGAAGCAATTTTGTAGCAGTAATTGGATGGAAATTTGTCTTAAACAAAAATGTATTCACCAAAGGCAATACCAGCCCCTGATCCTTTTATTTATGTTTTCTCGTGTGGTTTGTCTGAGAATTTTACATATTGAGAGATAGTCTATTTTATTATAATTTACTTTCTCTTACTTCTCCCTTATTGTCAATACATTATACGTAGTTTTTGAAACTACAAATTAATTCCATTTTAAGATAATAGAGGGGATGCTGTCATAATAAAAAGGGCGTGTTGCTCTGATAGGGCTGGGAGCTACTGAATAATGGAAAGATGTACTGATGGAGAAAAATATATTCCCAACATATATGAATTCCATAACAAAAACAATGTTTTATGGAAAAACTGCGTCAAAATAACCACTGGTGGAAGAGCTGCTTTGTCTAGAATAAAATTTGGATTCTGGGATAAAGATACAGAGATAGCTTCAAAAATAAATGCATTCGTTGCATCATTCAGAGGCAAGAAGCTCTTGCTGTAAAGAAAGTGAAGCTAAAGTGTACAAATTGCTACAAGATGTTGCTGATAGAGATAATAGTATAAAAGCCAGATCTTTAAACTATTGTAAGCCATTTACTGTTCTTGGTAGAGATGATGAGTGATGGTGAAAACATTTTGTATCATGGACAAGGTCTCCAATTTTATCATAGCTGACTACCTTTCAGAATTGTCCAATTTAAAGGAACTACATGTTCTTTTTTTTTTTTTTTAACATTTATTTATTTTTGAGACAGAGAGAGATAGAGCATGAACAGGGGAGGGTCAGAGAGAGAGGGAGACACAGAATCTGAAACAGGCTCCAGGCTCTGAGCTGTCAGCACAGAGCCCAACACGGGGCTCGAACCCACGAACTGCGAGATCGTGACCTGAGCTGAAGTCGGACGCTTAGCCGACTGAGCCACCCAGGCGCCCCTACGTGTTCTTATTTTTAAAAACACTAGTGTTCCACATTCTGTCTTTTCTGTGATGACAAGTGCCTAGCAATTCTAGGATCATACAGCAGAATTTTAAAATACACTGTGCCTTCAAAATAAAAGTGCCACTTTAATAGCAAGTGGGAGTTCCTGCTTTTGAACAAAACTTGGGCTGTGGTGTGATCATGATAGAAGACTTTGCAAAATGCTTCCTTCCTGATTGATTTTAGAAAACTTGTCACCTACAAAAATGGTCACATCTGCCTGCTTTTAAAAACTTGGAAGTAGACATTACTAATTTATGTTAAAAACCTTCCCCCAAATGACTATCAAATGGGGTCTTAGCTCACTTGTTAAATACACTTGCTAAAACTATAAAAATGCAACATCTCTGATTCGTTGGCAAAAACAAACAAAAACTGTCCCCTAAGACATTGAATAAATTGGTAGACTAGGAAAAGGCTGTTGACTGCACAGTCTATTCATTTCTGTTTTAATTCAGGTCCCTGATGCTTTACCCACAATTCTAAAACTCAAAAAACTTTGAACACCCAAAGTTATGTTCATAATTCATTTGACAGCAAAACTCGATCTGCATTGATGTAAGGCTTTTTACAGTTTTTATTTTTCCAGGCAGTAGCTTACTCACATCTTTTGCTGCAGAAATACAAGGTGTTCAGTATGGGGTGCAATCCCAGGCCTTGCTGGGGGTGCAACATAATATGCGCTCTATGAATTTTCTAAAAATTTATAAAATTCTGAGTATCTTAATTTTTTCTGTTCCTAAGGGTTTTGGAGCTTGTGGGCCTGTGCAGATTCCCAGAAATGAATATGAGATGAGTAAAGGACTGGAAAGTAATTCTGACGATATGCAGGGGTCTTTTGCATTGTATTTTAAAGGCAAGGATCTATAACCCTGAAATTTGTTCCCTGAATTTTTATTGTTATAAGGATAGTGACGTTATATCTCTGGGCAGAGGGCCTGTAAGCCTAAGTTAGCATGTAAGCCAAATAATTTGCCCTAATAAAGAAATCCTCCATTCATCCATCCATTCCACTTTGTTCTTACAGGAAAGTTCTGATTCTGGGGGACATCTTGGCTCAGCTGAAGCTGTGAGCTAAGAGATTTTTGAGATTTGCTTTTGCCAGTCTGAGGTGTGAGGGTAGGGGGTGTCTTGACAGGCGTCATAAAATTAGCCTAAGACATTAGTTCGAAAGTGCACTTTAAAAAAATTTAAAAAAAAAGTTTTTTAATGTTTATTTATTTTTGAGAGAGAGAGAGACAGAGTGCAAGCCAGGGAGGGGCAGAGAGAGAGGGAGACACAGAATCTGAAGCAGGCTCCAGGCTCTGAGCTGTCAGCACAGGGCCTGATGCGGGGCTCGAACTCACAAACCGTGAGATCATGACCTGAGCTGAAGTCGGACGCTTAACCAACTGAGCCACCCAGGCACCCCGAAAGTGCACTTTTGATTCAACAGATTGTACAAGTGTGAGAACGTATAGCAGCAACAGTTTAGAGTGAATGCCCCTAGGATTGCATTTCTACTGGAAAATGAAAAATGATGCAGGGAGATGAAAATGTTTCCAAACTCCTTAGCTGTTAGCAAATGTTTGCCAAGAAAACGCTTCCCTAATTCTCTGGAGGTTTCTAAACGATTAGAAGGCACATGGGCAGGGGACCAAGTGGCTCTCACCCTGGGAAGTTTTGCCTTTCTTACTATCACTAAAGAAACCTTTTGTAATAAGTCCTTCTATTTCTATTCTAAGTAAAAACATTTGCTGGTATAGCAAACATACCTTTTAAATCTAAACAGAACTAGGAAAAAATAAAGCCAAACCCATATTTACAGAAATATTTTTCTTAAAAAATGCAAAGAAGGCCAATTATACTGGAATAGAACGGTGTCTGAAACTAGATGATTTTGAGACTGAAGGTGTCCTATCTGATTTCAACCAGCACTGCAGTTAGGAACTAAAATGCTGAATTGGTTGTACATTTATTTGGGTGAAGGCTGAGTCAAGAACTTGATGGGAGAGAAATCTGTCTGTAATTTTGAAATGAGGCATGTATGGTACAGCAACTGGTCTAAGGGCGGTAGAACGGAGTCTTACAGGCAAAATTGCAAAAGCTCAACTTTACGTTTCACAAACACATAGAACGTTCGTCTAGCTGAAGATAATTTGCAACAGTGATATAACGAATTGGCTCCACTGATGCCTTTCCTAATTCATCTCCCCGTGAACTGATACCCCTGCCAAATAAGGCTCATCCTGAATACTGGTTTTCCTGACTATTGGCTTCTTTGCTATCTGTACCAAGATGCAGAATCTGACCACTTCCAACACCTCCATGCCTCTCACTCAAGTCTACCCTTGCTTGGACGGTTACTTTGTCTTCAAGCTTCTACCCTCCCCCCCCCCCCCCATGCAGTCTATTCTCCATATAGTCATCAGTATGGTCCTTCTAAAACAAGTTAGATTATGTCATTCTTTGGCTTGAAGCTTTCCACATCAATTAACATTAAATTCAAACTTCTTCCTTTTAGAAACTTGTTCCCTGTCGCCCGATTCCAGTTTTATTACTTTTCTCCTTGTTCACACCACTCTATTCACCTTTG
The DNA here is from genome assembly GCF_014898765.1 of Herpailurus yagouaroundi. Taxonomy (NCBI): domain Eukaryota; kingdom Metazoa; phylum Chordata; class Mammalia; order Carnivora; family Felidae; genus Herpailurus; species Herpailurus yagouaroundi. The sequence continues at coordinate 64,962,991 of NW_024412400.1, read as the reverse complement.
CCTCCTTGCCCTTTCATGAAAACACCAAACACATTCCTAGCTCACCGTCTCTGTACCTCCTAGTCCCTCTGCCTAGATGCTCTTTGCCCAGACATCTGACAGGCTTTCTCCTTTTGTTCTGCTCCAAGGTTATCTTATCAGAGAGGCCTTCACTGCCAATTTCCCCAACCCCACCCTGGAAGCTTTTTCCTTTACCCTGGTTTATGTTTTTTCATCGTACCCATCATCTCCTCTATATTGCATTCAGGTCTGTCTTCCTACAGAAAAGCAGAGGCTTCTTCTGTTCATGCAATATCCTTAGCTACTATAACGGTACCTGCAGCATAGTGGTTTTTCAGGATGTATGAATGGATCGATATTTAAATTTGATGTTGAGTGTGAAAGTCAAAAATACAGGAGTATGTTTGGATAAAATAGCTTTGAAAAAAAGTTTTTTTTTTTTAATTATACGTTCCTAGAGCCATTACTTTTTTGAGATCATTTTTTACTGTGCAATTTATGGATTTTTTTTGGAAACCAAGTACAGATGCTTTTATAGTTATTTATTTTTAAATGTTTATTTATTTTGAGAGAGAGCGAGAGAGAGAGAGCGAGCTGGGGAAGGTCAGAAGGAGAGGGAGAGGGCAAGAGAGAATCTCAAGCAGGCTCTGAGATGTCAGCACAGAGCCTGAGGGGAGGCTCAATTCTATGCACAGTGAGATCATGACTTGAGCCAAAATTATGAGCGGGATGCTTAATCCACTGAACCACTCAGGTGCTCCCAAAGTTACTTTAGCACAATTGTAGCAATCAATTGACATACACTTGTTCTAAACAAATATTCACTCTTCCAAACTATTTCATATGTTTTCTTATTTAATAATCATCCTATCTCATATGTATGTACAAATCTATGAAAATGAGTATCATTTCAAACAACAAGTAAACACTGAAAATACAGAGATATTTTAAACAAGTTATTAGACTTACTGAATGACTGTTGGATCAGAAAACCCTTCAAAGGGACTGGCTAAGGGTAACTGAGAAGATTCATCCCTGGTTGGGGCTGTAGGCGTCAAATGTGGCCCCTTTTTAAAGAGTCATGTACTAGATAGCTTACAAGCTGAACGTTACTGGGAGAAATTATAAAACATCAATGGTCCACAGAAAGCTAAAATGAAGATATAGAGACACAAAGCTTTAATATACTTTGGCAATATGCACTCTGTTCCTCATTCTCTCTTGAGATTTTTGGCCATAGACATGGTCATGTATTTTTTAATTAAATTAAATTAATTAATTAGGTCATGTGTTTTTAAAAACTTTAAGTCTTGATAAGTACACTGTTCTCTCATCTTTCTGTCACTGTTATTATGCCTGACTTGATTTATGTCAGCAGGTGATTAATGATAAAATATCTTCCTCCGTACTCTGTGTTTTCAGAGTAGCTGCGTGCTGTGGTTAATTAGCATTAAGAATCAAACGTTTACAAATTAACAAACGAAGTAAATGGTTGCTAACCAGGGGACGGAAGGTGGACCGAAAGACACAGAAGTCCCGCAGGTTATGTCAGTGAGGATTACTGGGGGCAAACGATGGATGCAGACCCTTGGCTGTCTGAAAGAAAAGAGTACCGGGGCTTCATAGACTTAAGGCAAGGCTGGGAGCAGCAGATACTGAGGAAGTGCAGAAGGTTAAAAGCAAAAAAAAATCAGGAAGTAGGAAACTGTCTCTCACTGGGTCACCGGGGTCAGGGCCAAGTTGATGCTGGGGCTACAACTGCCTTTGCTCAGTGGGTCCCATCTCAAACATCACCTGCTTCCTTGTATGGTCCACCTGGCCTTTGAGTTAATAAAGTGGTGGTGTGAATAGGGAGGAAGGATCTGCCCTTTGCTTTGGAGACTGCGGCACAAAATTGCTCTCTTGCTGAGACTATACACATTTGGGGAGGGCTAATTCTCTATAAGAAAATGGAACTATCAGAAAAGATGATAGATGCTGGGCATCTCAAAATGACCTAGATGATTTGGACAGCAGTATACATATAAAAACACCATGAGGGAAAATCTAGGGGAACACAACTGTATGCAAATTTTAAAGAACAATCTGTAAATAATATGTGTATTAGCATTCATTATACTTTATAGTGTATTCTATAAGTAATATGTATATGTATATACACATAACATGTTTCTATTAAAAGCATTAATGAAAACTAACAAAAGAAATAATATGATAAAAAACAGGAAATGGACATGAATATATCATTGTCAGTAAATAGCACAAATAATAAACACAAAAAAATAGTGTTCATCATTATTGATTGTTGAATGAGTCCTGGTTAAAACAAGATGTGATTTTGATCCATCGCATTTTCAAATATAAGCAACTAATACTTAATAGTGGAAGGTTTTTTTACAGCATCTCACAGATCTTTGAAAATGTTTATAAATGTTGATTCAGTAGTTCCACTTTTAGGACTCCATCTCAAGAATTTAGGGATTTCGACAAAGATTGGTATTTACAATGTTCATTCCAGAATGTTTGTAAACTGTCCCAAAGCCTGGGAACATCCTAAAAGCCATCAGTAGGTGAAGAGATTTTAAAAAAATGATTGGATTATTCTTCAGCCATTAAAAATCATATTTACAAAATTAGTGACAGTAAAAAAATACTCAGTGAGACAAGGCGGATTCTGAATTGTACAGCATGATGATAATTTGGTAATGAACATTTGTTTAGGCATATAAAATGAACAAAAAAGAAATGCAGCAAATAATAACAGAAAAGAAATGTACCAACACACAATGGGTATGTTGGGGGGATTATAGATAATTTCAATAAAAAAAATTTGTTTTCTGTTATCTCCAAAACTTTGTATTTTTGTAAAATATACATGTGGAAATTATTAAAAGTGGGCATATATCACTTTTATACTGAGAAGAAAAGATGAAAATTAGAGAGAATTTAGAATATCATTTGATAAAAATGTCAAATGTGTATCCAGATGGATATATAATAGGATCTTGTAGTCACTTTTTTCTTGACAACTCTGAAGACAGGCAAGATTTGGAAAAATAATAGCAACAACCAACAATCAGCAAACCTCTCGGGAAAACAGAAATAATTACATACAGAATCACAGTACACCTAAAACTTCTCTTTGGCAGTCCACAGCGTATGTTTGTCTATCAACAACATATGGCCTTTTACTGTTTGATTCCTCCAGCACAGAGAAGCAGAAATTCAATTATTGTGAGGGCACTTCAATAATTTTATTTCTCATTATAGTTAATAGGAAGACCTATTGTTGTAGGTCAGTGCCAAATGTTTTAATGATGACACTTAGGAATTTGGGATGCAATTTTATAGCCTGCTGCTTCTCAATCAAAAGCAGTACAATTTCTAAAGACAAGCTTGTAAGAGTGCAGTTAATTGTGTGTAGAACACTTACCAAATCATCTGTGACTAATAAAACTTGAGAAAGAAGAGGAGGAAAGAATATTCAGCCTTTCAGTAACATGCTTGTCTTACACTTGCCAAACTCTTCTTAGGCAATACTCTGTTTGCTCAGAGAGCCATGTGTTTAATTGTAAAAAGCTGTCAGTATCCTAGGATTTAAAAGACATCAATCATTTCTGTCAACAAGGAAAGAGTGACGGCTTCGTGACTCTTCTATCATTAGGAAAAGATGTGCTCAAGAGAAAAAAATGTGGTCTAGGGAGGGATGAGCAACCATAGGTTACAGGAAAAAAGAGTTCCAGACTGCAATTTCACCCCCCTCCCCTTCCCCTGGACTGGAATACGACATTTTTCATTTCATGTAACTCCATGTTTGCAGTAAGAAATTATGTAACTCATCCAGCCTCAGCTTTGCAATATCCACTAAGTGCTTTAAAGTGGCCATCCTTATTAACAGTTTGGTGTATGCTGGGCCGATTGCTTCCCTCCGCCTTGGCAGAATGCAATATTGTGTAATGAGGTTGGAGCTGGCCTATATTCAAAACTACATTCCAAAAGGCCTGTTGGTCAAGCCACAAGATAACTGGTTCTCTTTCTCTTAAGATTTTTATTCTAGGTGGACTAAAAGCATAAAAATTGCCCTATTTGCACAGTTCCATGGGTAGATTGGGAGTTTTCCATTTTATTCCCAACTTACTATTTTATGCCAAGATTTCTGAATTATACTCAGCTTCAGTTTTAGAGACATCAAGACACAAATTCCAGAATTCTGTGTTCTAAGTTGGGTGGCATCAGGCTGGATACTTCACTTTCCTGAGGCTCAATTTCCTTACCTATCATTAGCAATAACGTTGGAAGAAGGCTTTATAGGTGATGTCAACAAGGCTCCTACTTCTTAACTATGTCACCTCAAGCAAATTATTTCCTCTTTCCGACCCGCGTTTCCCTACCTGCAAAAGGGCCAATCGTGGCTACCGGCTCCAGCAGGCGAGGGTATGATAACACAGGCAAAGCTCCTGGAACGGGTGCCTGGGCACTTGGTGGCTTAAGAGCTCCTGAGAATAATAGCAATAATGCTAGTGAACATTCCATAGGTTGATGAGGTTGAGTCACGAGACTCTGGGAGAAGAGAGAAGAAACGGGGAGGAGGACAGAGGCCCGGCGTCTGGAGCCCTTCGGCCCAGCCGTGGCGGCCAGCTTGAGCGGCAACGCACCCGGACCCGGCACCGCCTCGCCCCACCCCTGCCAGGCCAGGGCGAATCCGGGCGGCGAGTTCCGGGCGGCGGCGCAGCGCGGTGCCCCCTCAGGCCCTTCCTCCTCCCCTCCTCCGGCGCCTCCAGCTGTGCCAGCTGCGCCCGAGGCCCGAGAATCCGCCGTCACCGCGCAGGTGCCCGCGGCCGCCCTCGCCCTACAGGTAGGAGCCGCGCCGCGGCTGGGCGCGCCAGGCTCCCGCGGGCGTCTGGTTTCCGCTACTCTCGCGCTCCGTCCCTCCTCCCGTCGGCCCCGGGCAGCTGGCCGCTCCCCGCCTAACTTGGACGGGACCTTGGCAGAGGCGTCGGCGGCGGGCGCCAGAGCCCGGCGGCCCCGCGGGACCGGCCTCCCGGGAGGCCCCGGGGCCTCCTGTGCGCTCCTTCGGGCCCAGTTCTTGTAGAGTAGAGGCGGACAAACTTCGGGCCGTGCTTTTGCCAGGGCGGGCGCTGCCTGGAGCGCAGAGCCTCGCGGGCGCCAGGGGAGGCTGGGGGCGTGCCCTCAGGGTGCACCAAGGGCCTCGTCGGGGCAGTGGGGCTGGTGCCCCCGTGTCCTCTCGCGCCCGGGGGTTCTCGTGCGCCGTGGGATGGCGGGGATGGCGGCGCGAGGGGACCAGCATCCCGGACCAACCAGGAAGTGCTGCGCTCGGAGGCTTGGAGCCCAGCCTGCCAGATGTACGGTGCCGGGCGCGTGGCCACACAGCTGCTTGCTGTGCGCCCACGAGGTGATGACGCTGGGGTGGGGCAAGGGCAAGGGCCCAGGAGCCCGTTGTGTGGTAAAGGGCTTGTTTTTCTGTCTCCATCTCAAGGTGTTTGGGACCCAGGTCTCTGATCCAGGAGCGGGGTGCTCCAAGCGTTGGGTAGGATTTTGTGACGCCCTTCAGAACTGCCCTTGTACAATCAGTCCAGGGCCACCGCCACGCCTGTATTTGCTTCTTCTCCAAGTCTCAGGTTATTGCCTTCCTTCCTTCCTCTGTGAAGTACTACATTCAAGCAGATGCTTGAGGACCACAGGACTTCAGTGTTTGATCATCCCTAGGTCTTTCTCCAGAATGGAGAGTTCCATTAACTTTGTCTACCAGGTCTGCCAATTTCAGTTTAGATAACCCCTTGTGGGCCTTCTGAGGGCTTTTGGGAGACTGGGTACCTAGAGGCCTCTGTGACTTAAAAGGGCTAATTTAGGGTGGTGTAATGAAAGCGTAAAGAATGAAAAGAATCTACAGCTTGAACTGTTAACAGACACCACCACATTTACACACGGCGTTACATTTGAGTAAGGATTTCTTTCAGTATTAAATGTTTTGTTAACTTACATACAAGTGAACTTGTACACAGGCTTTTAGCTTGAATTTGTATACAGCCTTTAAATGTTGCTTGGGGACCTTTCAACTAACTCCCAGTCTAACCTTTCAACTAACTCCCAGTGTTAACTTCCAGTCTGTCTTTCCAAGATCCAGTATAACTCACAATCCATATAAGAAGCATGAGTAGTTAAGGATTTGTGGAAGATGTGTCTTTACCTTGTTTGTCCCCAATGTCAGAGTACTTACGAATTACGGTGGTAAGGGCTGTAAAACTCTCGTAAAGGTTTGTTGATCTGCTTAAAACTAGGTAGTGGGAGACCCTTCTCCTTGTCTGATTAATTAACAAGTGTATGTTTCTTTCTTTCTTTTTTTTTTAATCTTTTAATGTTTATTTATTTTGAGAGAGAGACAGAGCATGAGTGAGGGAGGGGCAGAGAGAGAGGGAGACACAGAATCTGAAGCAGGCTCCAGGCTCTGAACGGTCAGTGCAGAGCTCGATGTGGGGCTGGAACTCATGAGCTGTGAGATCATGACCTGAGCCGAAGTCAGATGCTCAACGGATTGAGCCACCCAGGCCCCCCAACGAGTGTATGTTTCTTAGTTAAAACTAATTACGAAAATTCATTTACCTTTAACCCTTAAACAGAGTTTTTTTTTTAATTTTATTTTTATTGTGGTGACTACCTGACATAAAATTTGCCATCTTAGCCATTTGTAAGCGTACAGTTAATAGCATTAAGTACTTTCTCGTTGTCCTACCATCACCACCATCCATCCACAGAACACCTTTTGTCCTTCCCATAGGGTTTTCAAAACATTTTGATGACAGTGATTGTGCTGCAGGCTTTAGTTTTCTCATGATTCGAGGTTTGAGTTCCTTCCCATGGCTTTATAGAAATGCACTTTCTTTTTTTTTAGAATTTATTTTGTTAGCCTGTCATTTTTTTTAATATAATTTATTCTCAAGTTAGCTATACATACAGTGTATACAATGCGCTCTTGGCTTTGGAAGTAGATTCCCATGATTCATCGCTTATATACAACACCCAGTGCTCATCCCAACAAGTGCCCTCCTCAATGACTGTCACCCATTTTCCCCTCTCCCCCACTCGCCCCTGCCCCCCTCCCCATCAAAATGCACTTTTAAAGAGGAAAGGTGAAAAGCCACAGCCAGTTTGTGTTTAGTAAATCTTATCTCCATCAGGACAGATCTGACACATTACTGTTTAAGAATAAGCTGGTTAAAAAAAAAAAAAAAAAGAATAAGCTGGTGAGCTATCTAAATTTGCATATAAAGGTATTGTGAAGTCTAGCTATCCAGAGAGAGGAATCCGGGAGGTAGTTAGTTGTTATTGATAGTTTCCTCCCCTTCATATCTCACCTTAAATTGAAATACTTTTGTCTCCTTTAGCAGTGCAGTAGCCTGTATCAAAGACATGCTTGAGCTCAGACGGTGGCACCTTTTTAGTGACTAGAAGCAGTTTTGACCAAGCTAACTGTTGGGTGTGGCGATTTCTTCTGCTCTCCAGGTGTCTACTAAACAATGATGCTCGAGGACTTAGCACATAAGACATGGCTCTTTAAACTCACAGTTGCTCTGAGTCATTGTATTCAGGAGACAGCTGTCACTGTGCCAGGCCTGGTTTTATGTTTACAATCCTTTCAATGTTAGCACCACACAATAAAATGTATTCTCCAGCTGGGGTGTGGATAAATGCTGTTGCAGAATGAAAATGAGAAACTTGTAACCTAAATTTCCGGGAAGCCTGCGACTTTCCTGATTAGAAAAGGAATTGTACACATCATATCTTTTGCTGCAGTGGGAATGCATTCCAGTGTATTGGTTTCCCTAAATTCACAATGCAGTGTAAAATCTGGATCCCAGATGTTTTAGTGCTAGGTTATTAAACAACAGTATATGTTATGTAAGTGTTTCATAGTGTCACAGGTTTTTTTTTTTTTTTTCCTTTCTTTTGTGAAATTTTCTCAATTTTTGAATTTGTTAAACAAACATTGCAGGTTAACTTTTGAATTTAGTAAAGAAACATTGCAGGGACAGAATAAAATGATTTATTTAATCAGTAGTTATGTAGCGCCTACTATGTGCCTGGCACTATTCTATGCATTTTACAAACATGAACACCTTTAATCCTCAAGATAACCATGTGAAATAGGTATCAATACCATCTCCCTTTTATAGATGAGGTAATTTGAAGCACAGAGAGATCATATAGCTAGCATATGGCAGAGCTGGGGTTCCATCTCTGGCAGCCTGAACCCAGAATTTGGGGCACTGCTCTCACCAGTAAAATATAACCTGAGATTCCACCCTCCTAACCAATAAACTTTTTTCAAGTTGTCATATTCCTATCTTGTATTTGTCCTTAGGGAGAAATAATTTGACATAACTGCAATCAGAGCATAACTCAGAAAGTCAGTTCAACTCCCTTATTTTTCAGAAGAGGAAGTTAAGGTGGAGTTTGGTTAAGTTCAGGGCTGGGAGCCTTGGGGCAGAGTCCTGGAAACCTATTGGGCTAAGCCTTACTTCCTGATTGTGAGGAGGTTGTGATAGGGATCCTGGAAAAGTCTGGAGAGGCCAGGGTTTGTTTTGGGGAGGGCTGTATTTGCCAACCATGGGGGAAATGACCATTTTGGAGCTAACCTTCTCACTTAACTCCTAGGTTATGTCAGGGGTGCACAGAGCAGAAGCTTGTGGCCAACTGTGGGCCGTGGGAAGTCTTGCTGCTTAGGGCTCCAGATCCCAGATTCCTTCTCCAGTTGCTGGTGATGCTCGTGGCCCTGGGCTCCCCTCTGCATGAAGGGAGTAGTTTATTCTGTACTCAATCATGTTTTGAACTTTTTGGATATCGAGTTGGGAACCTTTGGAAAGCCTCTGACGCACAAAAGAGAATCAGCCAAGAGCAATATGGAAATAAAAATAACTTCATTTAGTCTGTTCTTTTGTTGAGACACACACACACACACACACACACACACACACACACACACACATCTAAGGGCATAAACTGACAAACTTTGTACTAAGAACAGGAAAATCAAAGTTCAGTATTCAACAGGGATTTTTTTTCAAAGTGAGCTTTTATAGACAGTACATCTGGATGAAGGAGAATAAGGAATAAACATGGGAAAAGAAAAGTGGTGGGCAGGGAGGGAGAAACAAATGTAGAGAGGAGGAAGCGAAAGAGGGGGCACAGAAGGACAGTGCTAAAACCTTGTCAGTTCCTACACAAGGCTGTGTTTTGGTGTGTTACCTCTTCATGCCCTTGGAGATGCCAGACGGAGTTGAAATTTATCTTTCCTTTGGTTTATCGTGAAGTGACTTCAATGTTGCTTAAAACCATTGCTGATCAACAGAGGGAGGAGATACCCGGGGATACTTTAGCACTTGCTTGGGATCTTCATACCGATCCAGTCTGTTTTTCTCTATAGCACTTTGGTATGCGTGGACTTTATATAGAGCATGATCACTAGGAATCCTAGGTTTGCAATCTTTTTCTTTATTTCCTGTGTTTCCCATGAGAAGGTAAGATCCTTGGGGCCCTAGACTATATATTTTTTTCATTTTTGTCTCTCCAGTGTCCATTATGGTGAACAATAGTTGTGAACCGAATGAAAAGGTGCATTTAATAGATGAATGAAGATGGTATGATTCATTTCATTCAAAATGTATAGATATTTCCAGAAAAGAAGGTTTTTATGGCTAGCGTTTTACTTCGTTATTTGTTCTCCTGTGCCGTTGAACCACTCTTACAAATACGTTTGTAGATGTGGAGCGAGCCGTCTGTGGAATTTAGCAACTGTGCTCAATTTTTTGGCCTTTAAAGTTTTTTTTTTTCAGTGTTCTGTACCCAAGTTTTGATGAAAGAGTCCTTTGAAATGAGATTGGAGAGGTAGCAATGGATTGGGATGGAGGTTCCATGGCTTGGAGCAGGAAAACACCTCCAGATGTATGAGGGAGAGGGGATGTGACAATGCAGAACCCAAAGTGGGAAATTTGATAAATGGGGCTAAGGGTAGGAAAAACAACAAATTGAAGGTGAAATTTGACATTGTTTTGAAAATCTCACCATTGTTCCCACTTTGGAGTAAAAACTTGTAAGCTAAGCTAAGGGTAGAGGATTTGGAGATGAAGTATATTTGGGATGCTAACATGATTGTGATGCCAAAAAGAACAACAACAATAAAAACAGAGAAGGGGGGGGGAATCCAGCCAGAATCCTATATCCTAAGGAAAAACCCACCTGTTGGGATACTTAAATATTTCAAAGCTAGGAACATGGAGCAAAGACTAACCCCAACTCTTACCTCCCCTCAATCCCAACACCGAGCTGCTACTCTTGTGACTGGAAATGCAGGGTGATGGGGCAGTGACTAAGCAAAGTAGGTCTGTGAGGCTTCTGAGGCACAGTTGGGCTCCACAAAGTCCTCACTGGGAAAGATAATGACTAGGGGCCTCAGCCTAGTGCCAGAGAGCTGGGATTCACAGCTGAGGACTCCAGCACCCTGTGGCCTAAGACAAGTAACATAAAAATCTTCTATGCCTTAATTTCTCCACTTGTAGAACAGGGATAAAAATAGTACCTACATAGGATTGTTGTGAAGACAGCAAAACAATGCCTATAAAATGTTTAGCGTAGAGCCTGGAACATAGAAATGGCACAGTAAATGTTAGGCTCCCTTCTTTCACACATTTCCCTCCCCTCCTTCCCAAATTGTGTAAGAGTGACATCCATAAATAACCGTGCAAACGGGAATTGCTGCTAGGACAGACATGGAGATGTAGCCCTATGGGAATACAACTGAGGGACTGAGGGAGAAATTAATTTTTCCCGGGAGGAAATCTTGAATGAGAGTGGGATTCCATGAGACCCAGTGATGAGAAAGCAGTGGACAGATTTCTGGCTACAAAGCTGATTACAACTAGAGAGAATGAACTGTATGCCTTTGATAATTATTCTTTTGGGGTGTATGTTTAAAAAAATTTTTTTAATGTTTGCTTATGAGAGAGAGAGAGAGAGAGAATGAACAGGGGAGGGGCAGAGAGAGGGAGACACAGAAGCTGAAGCAGGCTCCAGGCTCTGGGATGCCAGCACAGAGCCCAACATGGGGCTTGAACTCATGAGCCATGAGATCATAACCTGAGCTGAAGTCAGATGTTCAACCAATTGAGCCACACAGGTGCCCCTATTGGGGTGTATGTTTTGATGTTAGCTAGAAAATGTGATTTTTCCTTTTTTTTTTCTTTTTATAAAAAATTTTTTAAAATGTTTCATTTATTTGAGAGAGAGAGAGAGAGAGAGAGCGAGCATGAGCAGGGGAGGAGCAGAGAGAGAGGGAGACACAGAATCTGAAACAGTTTCCAGGCTCCAAGCTGTCCGCACAGAGCCTGATGCAGCACTCAAACACTGGAATGGTGAGATCATGACCTAGGCCGAAGTCGCTCACTTAACCAACTGAACCACCCAGGCACCCTGAAAATTTGATTTTTATTAATCCATTAGTGTAGCATGGCATGTAATAGAGGAACCCTGATTCATTTAGTAGAAGCATAGCATTTAATAGAAGTGTGATTCATTGCTCTTTACCAATGAGTATATGTATAGAGGTGTGATTTTTATTTTTATTTTTTTAAATTTATTTATTTATTTTGAGAGAGAGGAGAGAGAGCTGGCACAGGAGTAGGGGAGGGGCAGAGAGAGAGAGAGAGAGAGAGAGAGAGAGAGACTCCCAAGTAGGCTCCATGTTCAGCACAGAGCCTGACATGGGGCCCAATCCCACAAACTGAGTCATGAGATCATGACCTGAGTCATTTAACTGACTGAGCCACCCAGGCGCCCCTAGGGGTGTGTTTTTAAAATATATTTACAATTAAGAAGAACAATATACTTTCAAGATAAGAGTGAACTAGCTCATGCTATGTTGGCAAAACACCCTTCTTATCACATTCTCTTTTTTTCCCCATCACGTTCTTTAGCTTCCCATTGTATGTGAGGAGGGCATCGCTGGCAGTGTAATGTTTATAGGGGTGTGGGTAATGCGTATCCACACAAATCATGAATGGAAGCAGTGACCAGAAATTTTCACACTTAAAAAAAATGATGGGTACCGTTCCCCACTCCCCAAGAACCACTTTTCTGAATGAGCTCTTCTGTGAAATCCCAGTATGTAAAATACCCAAAAGGAGAGCTGTTCTTATTGACAGTTCCTATGTGGGAACAGTGAGCTGGCTGCTTCTTCCAGTCTTCCCTCCCTGACTGCCACCTGGCACCAGCTGGCCCTCAGTCTGGAACCCCAGGGCTCCTAGGAGTAGATGTGAAGGCACTGCCATATCTTTATGGTAGGGAAGAGAAGACTAAGACACAAAAAGAGGAATGGAAAGGAAAGGCACTGGACTGCTCTTTCAAAGCTCTTGCCAGAGGTGTGCTAGAACTGGCTCATATGGAGAGGTGATTTTTAAATGTCCCAGGATTTTGTGAGCCTGTTGTTAAAGGTGCCATTATGATGATGATGATGATGATGATGATGATGATGATGATGATAATGATGATTTTAGAGAGAGAGAGAGCACAAGTGTGGGAAAGGGGCAGAGAGAGAGAGAGAGAGAGAGAGAGAGAGAGAGAGAGAATCCTCACTCAGCACAGAGCCCAAAGCAGAGTTTCATCTCACGACCCTGGGATCATGACCTGAGCTGAAATCAAGAGGTAAGACGCTCAACTGATTGAGCCACCCAGGCACCCCTAAAGATGCTATTATTAAAAATAAAATTATCTAAGATTTAGGTTTTATTGCATTAAATAAGTTATACTGAAAGCAAAGGCAATAAACACCACAAGTCCTCACTTACTGATTATATTCTACTAACTCTAACTGTTATTTATGTCCTTGAAGTTGTTTACATCTGTTGGTTCCGTATGGCAAAAATGCTGTAACTATTGCCCATCTTTTCTGAAAATGCGTGTTCAGTGACATCATGTTAGGAGCTTGAAACTGGCCATGGTTTGAATATTTACACCATGGAAATAGGTAGCAGTACAGTTAGGGCTTCTCCCCTGCCCTCAGCACACCACTGGCTTTACCCCTGTGGAATATTAAAGTTTCTTTACTCCCTCCATCTTTCTTACTGTGACCAAAGAGACTTGCTCAGTTTTTTTCTGCTGTGATGGTTCTCAATTGGACATGTGGTTGGAGGGAAAGAAATACACCGACTTATACAATGTGCTTATCTGTCTTTTTTCTATTACATGGTACGATTGTGATTGGTTCCAAACATTTTAGATCACAACTGCATTCAATGTAATCCTTGACTCTATTCTTTTGCATAGGTAGGATTTTTCTGACTCTACCCTATTCATACCCTAGTCTTCCCTCCCACCCACCCCCCCACCCCCCAGTGCCCTCTCCCTACCCTCCATCACAGTCATTCTAAGGTCTGCCTAAACAAAATCACCTGGGAACTATTTAAACTCAGATTCCCAGGTTCTATCACATACCTACTAAATTGAGATGCTTGGGGAAGGGGGCTACTTGGTGAGTTCCCATTCCATGCACCTGCTTGGCCCTGTGGGCCCTTCTTGCCCAGCTCTGGTGTCTCATGTACTCTGTTTAGTGTCAGGTCAGTTGGGCCACTGGGCCCTGGTCACATGGGAGCTTTGATTTTTATGTTTGGCCTCAAATTCTCCTTCTGTGAAACTGCATTCAAAGGGTGACTCTTTGCCCCATAAATCTATTTGTCAGAATTCAGGTCTGTTAAGTCCTGGATTCCTGGCTAGGGGGAAAGCTCTGTGTAGCACAGGAAGGCTAACAGGGGAGTCGTGGGTGCTGGGTCTATCTCTGTTAGCCTTCGTGTTTGCCTTTCTGAACGGCAGTTGCCCATCCCTTGGGGTTGCCAGGAGGGTTCTGTTTCTGGAACATGGCACATTGGGTTCCACCTGGAGGCCTTTGCATGACGCCATTCCCTCTGCCTGGAACACCCTTCTCCTAAGTCCTTGCATGGCTTGTATCTTTTTAACATTTAGGTCCAAGACAAGATGTTCAAACGTTACCTCCCTACAAAAGCTTTCCCTGACCATGAAATCTGCTTCCTCACTCACTCTGCATTGCTTTGCCCACAGACTCATCCCTCTGAGCCCTTATTACGGGTTATTTTCATCCCAGCACTTAGCCCTATCTGAATTCTTCCTTGTGTCTTGTTTTCTTGAATTCGGAGTTTTCTACAAAAGAATGTAAACTCTGTGACATCAGGGTCTTGCCCGGCACGTAGTAGGTGCTCACTAATTACTTGTTGGCTGGATGCCTCTCCAAACTGCTATGTGAGTATATAATGGTAGCGTGAACCCTGGCTTCTCAGATGGCTCGACTGCTTTCCTAATTGTTCTTTTCTGAACTTGCAGATGTTATCATGTCTGTGGCAATGATTCTTTGTGGGGATATGACTGCCATTTGGAACAAGGGTCACTCTTGACCAATGGGAAATAAAATCTGTAGCTTTCTACGTGAAGGTCACCTTTCGTTTTCGGAGAGCTTATAAAGATTTGATTCAGCTGCACCCATTTGCCCTGTGGGTGAATGATCTATGACAGAATGGAGCAACAAAAACATAAAAGTGATGTAAAGTAACTCTGATTAATTTTGGTAAACTCCTGTTTCCCCTAAAGTCTTTTTGAGTTCTACCAGGAGCCATTTGGGCAGGGTGATGAGAATTAGGGGGTGTGCATCCCTCTGTAAGACACCAAGAGACCAGAAATGCATGTGGGAGAGGTTTGTCCCATCCCATCTCACCAGGCTTGACTAATGGTGAGGTAATTTTTGCAGATCTGTTGCCAAGAAGGCTAACAGAGTTGACAGTGAAAGCCATCACCCTGTGTTTGGAATGGCTCTTGCTCATGCTGGCATTGGAGAATTTATTAAGCAAAGTCCTTTGAGTGCTCAGCATGTGCTTGTGGGGGTAAGATGTGGTTCAGCCTGCCTGGAGCTTGTGGTCCAAGTCATTCAGTCCGCTGGAGTCAGGACTGTCCCACCATCTGGAATGGGCTGGCACTTGGTAATGATAACATGTTCCAGTTTTTCCACATAGTGGTTTTCAAACCGCTCTGTGTTTCAGGGGCAGGCTAGGATTGGAACTGGGGTGGGTTTGGAATGCAGAGAGCAGAGTTCTGGAACTTCTCTAAACCCCACTTTCTATAAAAGCATCTCACTAAAAACTAATTTTGTATATTTTCCATTCAAAAAATAAGCTTTTTGTTCCAGATTTACAGAAAAGTTGCAAAGTTCCTCTGTTACTAACATCTTACATTGGAACGGTACATTTGTTAAAATTAACAAACTAATATTACTGCATTATTATTAACTTAAAGTCCATACCTTACTCAGATTTCCTTAGTTTTCCCCTAACATCCTTTCTTTTCCGCCTTCTCTTGGCAATGATCGTTTCTCAGACTTTTCTGTGTTTTTGATGTCTTTGGCCGTTTGAAGGGGTACTGGTGTTTTGTAGAACGTCCCTCAGTCATAACTTTTATGATGTTTTTCTCCTGATTAGACTGGCATCATGGCTTTTGAGAGGAAAACCACAGAGGTAAAATACCACTCTCATCGCATTGTATCAAGGACAAGAACAAATTGTCACTTAGATTTTTCTTTATTTTTTGCAGGAGTAAAGTTAAAATGTAGGTATTTCAGGTGTTTTTTGGAGTGGTGGAGGTCAAAAGGCACCTTTTCCCCCTATTGTATACTGACTTTGCACTCAGTACTTGAAATTGTTGCTGAGATCAGCTATAGGGAAAGTTGTAGTCATTTGTTTTTTAAAAATTCTTTAGGATGTGGAATAACGTACAGGGGTTTAAGAATAACGTTTGGCTTTCCCGTCTCTTTTTCTTTAAATTCTCCTTAAATAGGAACTTTGAAAATGCTACTCAGCATCTTCTTACCCTTCTTACTGCTGGAAGAATGGTAGACTTGTTACAGGAAGCCTCACGCCAATCTTGCATGTTTTCTGTTTTCTAAAACAAATTTCCTATGTATAGCATTTTTCTCTGCTGAAGAATAAAATTAAATAAATTGTATATAAACCTATACATCACCTTTTTTTTAAAAGCATCTAAAGGCCTATCATATCCTAACATGCTTACGGACCTGGCTTAAAATAAAGGAAAAGCATCCTAAAAATATTTCATTCCCTTTACTTCTTTTACTGTTACAGATTTTCTTTTGTATTTCATTAGTCAATTTTGTTCTAAAATTCGGGGCTTTAACGTATTCTTGTCTCTGTGCCAGTTCACACATACAGAAATACTTTAGAGAGTGGTTTTAGTCATAGGCAAGTTCTCCTTTTTTAAAATCAAATTGGAGCAATTATATGTGGAGACCAGATGACCTGGCCATTTGGGCCAGGTATTGGTTAGTGTTTCAGGGGGAGTGGGTTACTCATGTGGCCCCAGTGCTCTGATGCCCTATTGAGGACTCAGTCTTCCTACAGAGAGTATGAGGCCCATCTCAGCATGGCTGACCCCATAAGTGGCCAAGTGAACTCAGGCCTATGAGTCAGTTCCCAGCAGGATCAAGCAATAGGCCCAGAGCTGGACCTTGACATCTGGCTAGAGACGCATGATGGGTTTACTGCTGCAATCAAATAAAGAGTAACAGTATTAATTTTGAACATGTTGAGAAGTCGTTATTGTATTGCATGATAATTAAGCACAAGTTAAGCATAAATGATAAGCACTTCACTTGATTGACTATAATTAGAATTATTTTAACATAGTGGGGCACCTGGGTGGCTCAGTTGGTCAAGTGTCCGATTCTCAATTCTTGGTTTCAACTCAGGTCAGATCTCACGGTTTTGTGCATTCGAATCCCACATCAGGCTCTGTGCTGACAGCGTGGAGCCTGCTTGGGTTTCTCTCTCTCTCTCCCTCTCTCTTTACCCCTCCCTCACTCACACTCTCTCAAAGTAAATAAATAAACTTAAAAAAAAATATTTTAACACAGCCAGATCAGACATTCAATTCTCATTCTTTCTAATCAAACTGGTGCCTATATTCATACTGTCTTTTGATTCCACCCAGGATTTTTTTTCTCCATTTATTTGTTTCTTCACTAAGTCATAGACTTACTGATTCATCTGATTACTTCTAGGTAGTAAGATTTTCCTTACACGGTGATTTCCTAGGGCCAAGGACCTAGAGAGGCTAAGAAATTGGTCCATAACTAAAATGACCATGTGTTCAATGAGCAGGAATGACCAGAAACAATGAATATAATTTCTCTTCTTCATCATAGCACACAGACCAAGCTGGGTGTGGGGCAGGGATGGAGAGACACGGTTTTACATAAGGCCTAGGCTTCTTTAGCTTTGGAGTCTCTTCACCACAGCCCTCAGAGCTGATGTGCAAGGGAGGTGTCACTGCCCCAGGGCAGGGAGGATGGTGACACCCCCCACCCCCTCAACTGAGGGTCTTTAGGCCCTGAATTAGCCTGTAGCCTCACCAGCTACCCTGAAGCCTCTTCTCCTCAGAGGTTAGGCTTGAGGACATAGTTTCTCAAAACAGAGGCTTGGTTTTCTTCAAAATGTAGATCCACCGCTTAATGCTGCCAAAATGAGTTTAGAATTACATTAGCAGAGGATGTTTAAGTGATGCTAATTCACTGAGCACACTCTTCTCAGCTCTGCAATGCCTCCTACAGCATTGACCGGTCCTCTTTGATCTTATCCAGCCCACTTTCCTGCCTTTGCTGATTATATAACAAGAGGACAATCTTACTCGTGTGTGGGTGAGGTTACCTGGACTCAGTAGCCTGAGCACTTTCCCCTTCTCTTTAAAGTTTCTTTAGGTTTCACATTTTAAGGGGTCAGTGATACTTCCATTTATCTATCGTTTTACAAGCGAGTCATGAAAAAAATGGAAAATGGGTTTTCCCACGTGATGGCTCACATGACAGCCATCACGAAACATAAGGAAGAACGGCACTTGAGGAGAAATAAGCCTTTAAGGATTCTAAAGATCGAAAGAGAAAGAATAAGCTCTCAAAAAATGTAGCCAACTTCAGGGTGCCTGGGTGGCTCAGTTGGTTAAGCGCCCAACTTCGGCTCGGGTCATGATCTCGCGGTTTGTGAATTTGAGCCCTGCATCGGGCTCTGTGCTGACAGCTCAGAGCCTGGAGCCTGCTTCAGATTCTGTGTCTCTCTCTTTCTCTGCCCTTCCCCCGTTCACTCTTTGTCTCTCTCATTCTCAAAAATAAACATTAAAAAAAAATGTAGCCAACTTTAGTCAATTTTAAATAGGAGGCCCAAAATAAATGAGAAATTTAAAAACTTATTCACATTAGTAAATGCCAGCTTTTTTTCACATTATTAAGATATTTGCAGATGTTTTGGTCAAAAGCTGCTTACTTGAAAAATGCATTTAAAAGAAAGATAGCTACAATAGGGTACGTTTTTAAAAAGACAGCCTCCTGAGTCTGCCTCTAAAGCCATTCGGTGAGCATAATTTACTTTTTCAGTCCTGCGAGACGTTTGAGGAACACAGATTCAGTGGCTGATTATTCTTCAGTTCCTGCAGGATCTCTCCTTTCATACAAGCAGGACATCTCTAAGTCAGCCTTCTTGACTAGCTCCACTAACCCATCCTTTTGAAGTTACAGACCAAAAATGACCTGATTTGTACAATTTGTCATTCTTAGGTAATTTAAGTGCATTTTCTACAACACGTGGGTGTTTATGCGTGAACTTAAATGGTCTATATTCACAATTAGAGACTGTGGTCATGCTGGAAAGAACCATGGTCCGATATTCACGATACCCCCGAGTTCTTGTTTTGTCTCTGCAACTGACTTAGTGTGACCCTGGGCAATTTATTTCCGGAAATTCCACTAGTGCTCTTGTCTGTTTCAGGCCCTGCCTCCAGAGCTGGGATAAATGAACTGTAGTCCTAGTCACTACCCTCGGGGGATTTACGGTCTAGTTCAGTGGTTCTCACACTCCACTGCGCATCAGAATCCCCTGGAGGGCTCATCAGAACGGAGTGCTGAGCCTCACCCTAGAGTTTCTGATTCAGTAGGTCTGGGCCGGGCAGAAAATTTGCATTTCTAACAAGTTCCCAGATGATGCTGATGCTGCTGGTTTGGGGACCATGATTTGAGAACCACTGACCTAATGGTTTAGCTGACACATCAGTAACCACAATTCAAAGATTAATGCTGTGAAATAAGTACAAGTAATGTGGACAACAGGGTGTGGAGAAGTGGATCAAAAGATGAATGAACTGGAGATCTAAGAAGACCTAATGGAAGCAAGAGAGGTCAAGCAGGATCTTGGCAAGTGGATAAAGCCTTGACAGGTAGGGCATTTGGGGGATGGCACCATCCCAGTCCTTTGATGCGAGGATGTGTGTGGGAGCTAGGGAGAGTCTAGCATCGGTGGGCTGAGTGTTGGTGTGGGGGAACAACAACCAGAAACAGATGGAATTGTTTCTGAGAGAAATGAGAGAATGAGAATGAGAGAGCTAGAAAGTTAAACTAAACATGTTTTTGGTTTTTGGATCTTGTCAGCAAGGGAACAGTATGATCAGAGCCATGCTTAAGAATGGCACCACCTCTGGCATTGTGATGAATGGCTTTGGAAGTGACAGTGGTTTCAGGAATTATTGGGGCAGCTCGATCTCCAAGCAGGAGTGGAGCTGAAGAAGAGCGTGAAGGTGGGAAGGATACGGTGGTGGGATGGATCTATGCACAAGTCATAGATGTGGGAGTTGATTGGCTGCTGGGGATGAGGGAGGTGGGAAGGTCAAGAGAGACTGAGGATTCAAGTCTGAGTTGTTGCGGAAGAAGGAGTGTGGACAGATAGATCCCTCAGGGAAAATAGATTGGATAAGAAAACGAACAGGTGGAACCTTGGTTTCTTTAGGAGGGCGCTGGACCAGATGCCTTTTTAAAGGTCTCTTTTTGTTTGATTGTAGTCAATGTTTTGGTTGCTTATTGTCTGAACATCACAGAATGTATTTGTGTGAAAAGCAAATGGTCTGTATGTAATAGGCAGTAATTAATATATTTGCTAATTGGTTGATCCTGGATAATCACTGGCTCGAAAATATTTACATCTGTAAGTAGTCTTCTTTTTGAACTTATAGTTTTGCTTAAAGTTTTCTAAGTATGTCTTTCTCCTATTTTATATACTATGCATGTGGACATTTTCTTCTTGTAATTCTATGCATGTATTTTAAATAACTATAGTAGATATTTTAAATCTTTTTGGCTTGTTCTCCTATTATAATACTCACAGCATATACTGGTATATTTGTGCACAAGCCTCTTTTTCCTCTGGATCATAAACTCCTTTTGAGTAAAGAACATGTCTGATTCATTTTTGTGTTTCTCACTGCACTCATCATGAGTGATTGTATAAAGGGGCCAGCAAATGTTTGAGGAACTGGACTGAATCACTGAGTAAAAGTCAATTACTATCTGTTTCTTTAGTGAGAGATAAAATGGCTCAGGCAATAAAAAGTAGTAGTTTAAAGGGAATGGAAACCCGTGTATTTTGGGAGGTTGAAAGAGGAAACGATTCAGTAGACTTTCAGGACTAGAACGTAGCTATTCATGGACACAGTAGGAACCAGAAGCAGAAGCCCATACAAACCAGGACAGCTTTCAGATCTGTCTTAAATTAGCCATTGAAAACCTTGGGCCAGACCTTTCTACTCTGGGTCTCAATTTCTTCATTTGTAAGGTTGTGGATATAGTAAACTACAGAATTTTATGCCTCTCTGCATGCCCCTAGAATTCTAAGCAGGGAACAGCATGAGCAAAGCATCAGAGATGGAAAAGAGTATGTGTATTCTTTGTGACCAGGGTGTGACATGCTAGGAAATGAAGCGGGCGAGGTAGCTGGAGGCCCCGTTTCAGAAGGGCATTACTGCTCAGATAAGGAGCCTGGGCTCTATCCTATAGGAATGTCTGTATGAAGCAGTTTAATTGGGAATGCTCTCTGGGAGCAGGAGTGAGGGACCAGGGAGAGTCATACCAGGAAGCAGGCATTATGGAGTTGGCTATTGCCAGGGGCAACTGATTGCTTGATTCCAGGGGATCGTCTCAGAAGAAGTCTTATGAAATGTATGTCAGCGCAGCTCACCTGGAGAAGGTGAAGGGAGAAGCTTTTATCGATTTCTTGTCTCCTGTTGATTAAAGGCAGCTCCACTTTTTCACTGGCTACCCCTAGCCTGACTGCTAGGTGGGTTGCCCCGGGCACCTCATGAGGCAGTATTGGAGAAGCCTGGGCTGGAGAGGCCCTGTCAGGTTGCACTTAAACGAAGCTGGACAGATTCTTCATGGGACTGGCTGCCATCACAATGGCAGGAATACGAGGTGAGTTTGAGAGGATTTAAAGCAGAGCATAAAAGGCAGCCGACCTAAGGAGCTATCAAGGGATTTTAAACAAAGGAATCACCTAGTCAGATTTCTGCAGTGGTGTGCTGGTAAATGTTTAACAACCAGCTCTACAGAAAAATAAATGTGCATGTGTGTATACATACGTATGTATATATGTCTGTTTTAAAATGTCTTCACATAAAGGTTGTGTAGCACACAATTTACAAATAAATAATAAAACATACAATTTTCTTGATCATAAAGTCCGTTTAGCTAATTGAGTCTAACAGGTTTCTGTTGGGTTTATGCTGAACTCTTGTATTTATAGCCAACCTATGATTACAATTGATAAAAGAGGGTAGTTGATTTTTTCCTGTTACAGTATGGAGTAAGATCAAAGTGAAACAATGAAGGCATATCCCAGACCTTCACTTGTTCATTATGCATCTTTGTGAATTGGATAGTATTAGAAGAATTATTTCCTTAACTTTTCATTTAATTCACAACATAGTTACTACAGGCACCACATATTAACATTTTCTCCATCAGTTTTAAAAAAAATTGTTTTTAACATTTATTTATTTTTGAGAGACAGAGCGAGATAGAGCACGAGTCGGGGAGGGGCATAGAGAGGGAGGAACAGAGAATCCAAGGCAGGCTCCAGGCTCTGAGCTGTCAGCACAGAGCCCAACGCGGGGCTCGAACTCACGGACCGTGAGCTCATGACGTGAGCCGAAATTGAACGCTTAACCGACTGAGCCACCCGGGTGCCCCACTCCACCAGTTTTTTAAGGCTAGACAATCGACAAAACAAAAATCAGACTATGATTTATAGGGTTTGTCAGTGTCCATGTGAAAACCCTCCCATTACAGCCAACTTCAAGTTGCTGTAGCACATTTCATGGTATTTTCACATGTGGGCAACATAGATCTAAATAACCGCAAGGTCATAGATCTTAGCGAAATGGAATTAAAGTAGTCAAGAAGTGATGCATTTTAAGGACTTACTATCTTTGGGTTTAATATAATTTATTTCACTGTAAGTTTATATAATTTAGTCTTTCATAAATGTTATATTTAACAACTGATTCATAACATTTTTGAAAATTTACCAGGGAGTTCTCAGGAGCCGGGATGAGCCAGCCTAGCACATGACTGGAGTTATAATTTTAGAAGATCACTTTGGTAGCGATCTGTAGAAATACTTTGCAAGGGGGTGTAGGGAAAAAGCATCTGAGTTATAGTAGGTATGAAAAGCAGAACACAGACGGGGAGAATGTCTTCAGACTCTACCGGCATGAGGATTCAAATGAAGTCAGGTTAATAGAGACAATGCAAATTTTACTGGTCTGTGTTCAAATGTGGATATGTAGGACCTTTATTAAGTCTCCTCCAGGTACTCTGGGAATGTTAGAGATATCTCACCTGTGCTTACAGAGCTTGTGTCCTTGGCTGTCTTTGGCTTTGGCTTCTTTGTTGATGACCATGGGCCAAAAGGATTTGAGGGTGAATCCCTACCCCTGCCATAGCTGTGGGTGCCTTCCTGGAGCCTGGGATCCATGCCAAGGAAGCCATGTGCCAGGCCTTATTTTCCTGTTTGCAAATCTGGGGGAGGAGACACTAGAAAGATTTTGGAACCTGGTGTGTGCCTCACATGCCTTGCATAAATTTGTGTCAAGGAGCCTGAAGTTGCTGGGTGTGTTTTTCCGTGACTCACAGAGGCAAGGGGGAAGATAGCCTTCTGCATTTCTTCAAGCAGCTGCTGACTGCAGCCCCTTTTCCCTCTCCTGGTTTGGCCCCCAGAAGTCACAGCGGTCTCCCTGTCCAAAGGCCCCCTTCTCCCCTTGCAGATTAGCTGGTGCAGATGAAGGCCTGAAGGCCAGGAGCCCCCTGATCCATCCACACGGATGGATGAATTTCATTTTTGGGTCATCCAGCCCCCACTACTCTTAGTAGAAAAGTAAGGTAGAGTAGATGCAAGTGTGGTAATGGCCTTTGGGTGCACGGTGGTGCCAGTAACTGAGGTGTGGAATATGGAGGGCGGTGCATGTGTGGCCGGGCTGTGGGAAAGGGAAAGAGGATGCAACTGAGGTGTGAGGCATATTTGAATTGTGCTCAGTTTTGAACTTGATAAACTAGGTGCCTCTGGAACAATAAGTTCAGTGGGTTGTGGACATTTGGGAGAAAGAGAGGAAAGAAATGGCGATATTGAGAGTAGTAAAGCGGGTGAAGCCGTGATGGAGACAAACACCTCTCCTGTGAGAATGGTGAATGGGAGACATTGACAGGTAGACTAGCCAGAGCTCAGAACCCCAAGGAACACCAGTGTTCAGGAATGGTGTCAGGGGTGAGGGGCCCCAGAACCAGACAGGGAGGAATGTCCAGGCAACTCTGAACGGAAGGAAATGGCACAAAGGACCTGAGGCACCACCGTTGTGGTTCATGCTGGGAACAGTTTGGCCCATTGTGTTCACACTTACAGTTTCCCAAGTTTATCTATTCAGACTTATGATTATGTTAACTCAGCTCCTTTCCTCCCTCTGAAAAAAAGGAGTCAGAGACTCTGCAGTATCATAAATGACCCAGGGTCAGGAAGACCTCTGACACTTTTGCACCACGTCAATACTTTGATCCGGCCTTTTATAGTCCATGTGAGGAGCAAACAAACTTACTTTAAGCTAAAGGGAAATGTCAACTTTTTCCTGTTTGATGTTTCTTGCTGTGTTTTCCATATTAATCACTTCATTTTCCCTTTGGCCATGGGCCTGATATTTTTTTTTTTTTCTCTCACATTTGTCATCTGCGTGGTATGTCAGGCAGTTTTTCACCCTGAGAGAGTGACATGGTAGAGCTCAAGCATGCAAGGCCATCACCAAAAGTGTGTGCGACCCTTCGTGGTTATGTTCATGAACATCCCAAAAGCCCAGTGCTACTGAACGGAATTATAGGCTTTGAAATGACTGTGTGGTTTCCATTCAGCAAAGAATCTACTCCAGGCACATTCAAGGGTTGTTGGTTTGGGAGACGTTCGATGACTCCAACATGAAAAGGCAGAGCCTATCTAAAGGGATAGTAGAGTGAATTTTCTACATCACAAATGTGTCGAATAAGTGGATTTGGATGTGACCACAGGCTCGCCATATGAAATTCTACTCTATGGGAATGAAAGTTAGTGGCTTCGTGAAGACATTTAGTGCAGACTGTGAAAACGTTCTCGTATTCTTTTGCCAGAGCATAGAAGCATGGAGAAATAAAGATGGACCTGTGCTGTAACTGTTTGTCCGCTCTAATCCTCTTAAACACTTATGTGTCTCCATGCACATAGCGATGGAATTAAATATAGCTATTCCTTCTAATGCACCAGCATGAATGTGTTCGTTTACTGCTCTGGGAAGAGGAAAACTGGAGAAAAAAGTCCTTGGATCAGTTAGGTATTGTGTTTAGCTACAAGTATCAGAGACCCACCCCAGATAGTGACTTTACGTGTCCTGTAAGAGCAGCCTGGAAGCAGGCAGTTGTGAGCTGGCCTGATGGTTGTGGGCACCCCCAGCTGGTGGCTCTCTCCAGCTCTCCAGTCTGCTGTCTCCAGGTTATGGCCCTTGTCCAAGATGGCTGCTGGAGCGCCAAACCTCATGTTTACAGGGCAGGCAGAGGGTGAAGAGGGGGAAGATGGGCTGTCTCATGCCTCAGAGTTCCAGGACTCCTTACTTGTATCTCATTGGTGAGAGCTGAGGCACACTGGCCTAGCTGTGGCATTGTGTTTAATTCACTCCATCTCTAAATTATTATAAAACTCATTTTTTAAAATTAATTCACCTCCAATCTTCTGTTCTCCCATTGCATGAGATTGGGAGAGAGCTTATGGAATAGTCAGATTCTTTAGTGACAGAGCTAGTGGGTTACATGGATTAAGGGATTTATTATAAGGAATTGGCTTACTCAGTTGTGGGGCTTGCTAAGCATGCTTAAAATCCATAGGTCTTGAAATTCAGGCAGTCAAGAAGAGTATATCATGACCAGGCTGGAACCCCAAGAGCAGGAGCTAATGCTTGGAGTCTCTGAATTCAGGAAGGGTTTAAGTCTTTTTTTTTTTTTTTTTTTTTTTAGAGCTTTCAGCTAATTACGTCAGTCCCACTCAGTATTTCCTTTGACTAAATTCAACTGATTACATACATCTGCAAAATCCCTTCACAGCAGCACTAAATTAGTAATTGACTGAATAACTGGGAAAAGGTGTGTGCTTGCTTTAAAAAGGCTGCTGCCTCGCTTCTTTCCTCTAGCACTCGTGAGAGAATATCCGTGGCCACCAACTCATGCTGGAAACATACAAGAAAGGTAATTTGGGGGCATGTATTTAGGCTAGCCAAGTAGACACATCACAAAGTCATCGAATGCCACAATTTAATTGTCACCTAGAGCGAGAGAGCTGGGGTGTTTCCTCATTTCTGGTATTCTGGAAGAAGGTGGACTGATACCATCATTGGTAGCCAATGAGAGCCTGGTTTTGTGCATTTTAATTATTTTCTCTCTCTGTTTATTATAGATAGTTAAGACTTTAGTTTTGATGTTTTCATTAAGCAAGTAAAGGGCTTTGAGGCTCATCAGCCACTATGAACTCATCAGAGTTAACAGAACTTAAAATTCGCTTTTAAAACTAATGGCAAGATGTCCAATTTTTTTTCATAGCACTAATTATTTTTCTCACCTGTACCTTTTTTGTCTTTTTGTAGATAGAGATATGAATGGTGCCTTTCATTCTTTATTCAAGCTAATAATAGCTTTTGTAACTATAGGAAAAATTAGCATTGCAGATTTGTTTTTACTGATCAGATTCAGATGCTCACTAATCTATTATTGGAAGAGTCCTCTATATTGTTTTGTAAAATAATGGTTCTATTGATATATGGTTGACATATGATAAAGTTCACCTTTTTAGAGTGATTTTTAGTATATTCACAAAGTTTTGTATTACCACTAATTCCAGAACTGCCATATTCTTTTGTATTAAATATAGATGTGAGTATCTTTAGACAGTGAAGAATTTGAAAAACTTAGTTCTGTTATCTGATTTAAATTCACTTGAAAAAAGAAATTGGTGGCTTTTGGGAAGAGCAGAGTGACAAGTGTTTGGGCTTAATTTTGTGGAAAGAATACACATAAAGTCTTCATTATGGGATTTTCTACCAAATTTAAGTATATTATTCCCTCAGATGTAATTCAGAATCAGGCCTTTCATTCATTTGTCCAGCAAATATTTATTGAACTTCACTCTGTGCCAAGCTAGTGTCCAATGAGACTTTCTCAGAAACCTTGTGGTCAGGTGGGTGGAGGGATTGGTAAAGTCCCTGCGAGCCCAGGAGGCACGAAATTGCCAGAGCTAGTATAACCCATGAGTGGAGATTTCATAACTGTGGATTTGCAGGAGGGAACGGACTACAGGTTTTGAGAACACATCTGAACATTCCATGAGGAACCCAGATCTTCTTGGGGGCTGGTTTAACAGCAGATGGGAACAAAATTACTAAGGTCATAGACCTTAGTGGACATAGATTCTGAGAAGGGCAGTGAATGTTGCTGCAGTTAATGAGATACGAATTGAAGGGTTCCCACTGCGATGTGGTTTATATCCTTCCTCTCTGCTTAAACATAACCTGTCAGAGAGGCCTTCCCTGGCCATCTTTCCAATGTAGGACCTTGTCCTGCTCCATCACTTGCTCTGCTGTTTCTTCTGAGCTCTATGCTGTATGTTTGCTATTGCAGCCTCCCTCCCCACTGCTGCCAACAATGACAGCCCCCTTGGAGCAGGTGCTGTGCTTTGTTTGCTGTGCTGTCTCCAGTATAATGTCTAGTACCATGTCTGGCACATGGTGCTGATAAAGAATCGTTGCATGCATGAATGACCGATCTAAAAAAAAAGTGTGTGACTTAAGAACTTCCCAAAGGTCCCACCTCCTACGTCCATTTATCTTTGGTGGTTATAAGTTCAACATCTGAGTTCTGGGGGGGACACAAACAATCAGACCATAGCAAGACCTTTCTTAATGTGGCAGTCACGTGGCTTTATACACACCTCCTCTCTACTTCGCTCTTTCTCCGCTCTGTGCCAAGATTCTCAGGGCCAGACCATGCCATGTGCTCTCTAGCCTTAGGGCTCTTTGAATAAGATGCCCTTCCTCCCTTGTCCACTTACAGATAAAAATATCCCATGCTTTCCTGGAGTCTTCCCTGACCACCCATTTTTCCTGCATGCTGGATCACTTCTGCCCCCCTCTGTTGTTCACACAGCCCTTTCATGCACAGCTTTGTGGGTGCACAGCATACTTTTGTTGTTGGGCCCCATAGGCAGCCTCCTTCATGAGTTTGCCAGCTTTTTGAGGACAGTGTCTGTCTTACTCATTTTTGAATCCCCAGTGCCTAGCAGAGTGCATAACAGAGAGCAGGTATTCAGTAGATACTGGATGGAAGAAATAAAATTCAAATAAGCAGTCTTACTAATGGATGCAAACCAACCTCTATAAATGGCCACAGAGAATTTAAGTGCAGACAGAACCTTGGACTTGGCAGTAGAAGTATATAAATACGACTCTAGGAAGTGGGAGCGTCCTCGGGGGTGATGTGTTTTTGTGTATGTGGAGAACCACAGATCAGCAAATGTGTCAAAGCTATTTTTGTCTAGGACTGAACTGAATTTCATCCTCATTTTGATGGTACTTTCCCGGGTCAGTGTTCAGGAGACATGAAAAGTTTTTTTAGAACCATTCAAAGAATGTGTAATCAAAGTTTGTTGTTTTGTTCTGTTTGTTGCTATGTTTTTGTCTGCCGGCTTTTGTTCTTATTTGGGAAGTTAGAAAAGCAGAGGCAAGCTGTTTAGTTTCTTGACTGAATGGATTCAGCTGTATGAGTGATCAGAGCCTCCTGTGCATTAAGGGAAAGTTCATCCGTGCCGCCTCCCTGGTGTTGTCAGCCTGTGGGCCTGACCTGGTTTCTCAGCAGTTGGTAAACTGATAATCCTGTTTATGTCTATCACCCATCGGCATCCTTCTTTTAGTCCTCACCCAGAGAAAACGCAGGCGCACTCACAAACACAAAGGTTCCTTTTGTTCTTCAGGCTGGCAGTGATAATAATTAAAAAAATTGTTTTCTCTTTTTTTAGTCCAAATTTGTTCTTGTACTACCTGAATTTCATTTGCTAATGAAAGAAAAGGTATTCCCTTTTCCCAAATGAGAATTCAGGCCCAATGAATTTGCTGCCTCGTAGGAAGAGTCTGCCCTCACCCTGTATCAGCCTGTGTGGTTTATACTAGAAACACCGCTGCCCCCTCCCTGAAATACACACTGTACCATCAACGTCAACCACCACATCCATGAAGACCCTACCATGAACATTGAAAAGGGAAAAATATCCTTAATTTTTTTTTCTGGGCATGTTGACATCAGATACATTATAGTATGCAAATAGACTTTAGGTTCCTTTCCTGGTGCTTATTAAATTCATCCCCTTCTCACTTAGGTTAATATTATGGTTGTGAGGTTTTTCTTGGTTGCTGCATTTTGTCCTCAGTTCTTACAGTGTGAGAGAAGCATCAGCCACTTGGGGGCACCCAGGTATTTATTTAATGGAAAAAAAAAAACCCAGCAGGAATTGCCAACAGAAAGTCATTTGATCTTAAGAAAAAAGGGTAAAAATACTCAGTGCAGATAGGCCATTTCAACATATCTAATTTGGAAAGTCAGTCTGTGTTGAACACAGATGACCACATTCTAAAGAAGGAAATTCACCAGACAGCCTAGTTTACTGTATACAGAATCCGTAAAACCCTAGCCAGGTGCCTGTTAGTAGGTACTTCTGCACAGACCTGCAGCCTTGGGCATCTCAGAGAGAGACTAGCAGTGGAAAAGCAGAATGAGCTGTGAGAATTCAACTGTGAGCTTCCCCGGGGCCAAGACCACATTTTCTTACTCTCTGTGGTGTACTGGGGATGTGCATTCCATGACTGTTTGTTCAATGAAGGGCTAGATGGATGCCTTGGGTGAACGTATAAGGAACAAAGAATGGATGGACAGAGAATGGAAGATTTAAGGCAATGATGACTTATTAATAAAGGGTTTAATTAGCAGGAGACATAACCACAAGGCAATGCATGTATTGTAAGATATATTTGCCTGGCTAGAATATTTGCATGGGAGACCAGAATTGGTAGAGAAATTCCCGTGTTACCTATTCCAGTTGAAATTTTGTCAGGTTCAGCTTTGTATTATATATGTGATATAGATATAGATATATATACCTATATCATATATATGTGTTATATATATGTGATATATATATATATATATCCCTTCAGTTATTTTGGATGGACTACTAATTGGGTATTTATATATGTATATATCTATATATATGTATATATATGTGTATATATGTATATATCTAATATATATATCATATATATATGTATATATGTATATATCTAATATATATATCAGATATATATAATATATGCATTTGAGTATGAAATCAAAATCACAGAAGCTCAAACAACACGAATGTTTAAATCATAATTTTTATG
Source organism: Herpailurus yagouaroundi (assembly GCF_014898765.1). NCBI lineage: Eukaryota > Metazoa > Chordata > Mammalia > Carnivora > Felidae > Herpailurus > Herpailurus yagouaroundi. The sequence goes on along the minus strand of NW_024412400.1, from coordinate 64,933,054 downwards.
GTACCATCCAACATAAATTTACGATTATAATGTTGTTTTGAGGCATAAGAGATTCTGAAATGCCTTTTGAATTCTTAAATAATAATTAATTATGTTAAGCATTTTTAGCGTTCTTACTTCTTTGCTCTATTCTAATTCCTTGAGAATTCAAGGCCCAAGTAATGGCTTCTGTGGCTCAGTTGCTTTATAAATCCCCGACCCAGTAATGGAGGGTCTGTCTGACCAGCCGTTTGAGATTGGCTCCAGCCTGGTTCTCGCTTCTTGAATCTTTTCTTTAGCTCTGCAGCTTCCAAAATGCACTATCATTAATTCAGCCAGGGGTGAATGAACCCTGCATATCTGCTGGAAATCAAACTCACTGGGACTGATGAAGACCAGGATACTATTTTATTTATTTAAGAAATTATTATTTCTGTGTAGTTGGGATCGTTTATTGGTAGCTAGAATATTCTTATATTAGGAACACGTGCCCTGAAGCCACATTAAGGTCACAAGGGTCCTTGGAGAGGGCAGGGCAAAGAGAGCTTGATGGCCTTAATCCTGAAGCACCATTTCCATGTTGGAAGTTCAATCCCAGAAGCATTTGAGTGTCTGTTGCATGTAAAGGAAAGGGAGCCGCTGTTGAACCCTTTCTATGCAGCAAGCATTGTGCTTGGTGCTTTTCCACATTTGATTTTAGCATGCTTGTGGCACTTAAATCACTGTGGAATGTGTAGGGCTGAAGGAAGCAGCCTCTGTCCTCAAGGACATTCTAGACCTGTGTTGTCTAGTTTGATAAGGATATGTGTGGCTATCAAGCACTGGAAATGTGGCCAATCCAAGCTGAGGTGTGTTCTAAGTGTAAAATGTGCACTGGGTTTCTAAGATTGAGCACAAAATAAATGTAAAATGTGTCCTTAATAATTTTTGTATGGATCATATGTTGAAATTACATAGTATATTGGATATAAATTAGGTTAATAAAATGTCATGAAATTATTTTCACTTGTTTATTTTTACTTTTTAAAAACTGTTTGTTTCTTTTGAGAGAGAGAGAGAGAGAACATGAGTGCAAGAGCGGGCAGAGAGAGAGAGAGAGGGAGAGAGAGAATCCCAAGCAGGCACCATGCTGTCAGCACGGAGCCCAATGCAGGGCTTAATCTCACCGAGCCACCCAGGTTCACATCTATGACCCACACTGTATATTTGATGGACAGTGCTGTTGTATAGGTAAGGCACGTACATAAATTGTTGGAACCTCATCATGGGCATTTCGGTTGGGGTAAACTTTTTGAAGGATAATTTGGCAGTAGCCCACGATTAAAAAATCTGGATCTCTAAGTGTATTAACTTACTACTGGACACAGAATGCTGAGCTTAAAAATAGGCACACCCACCATTGTGTTGAACTTTCCCTTATTAGTCCCTCTGAAATGTATACTTGTATTGTCAACAGCTGTTTATTGATTAGGTATTATGCCAGGCACTGTGGGAAGCATTCGGAGTCCAATACAAAGATAAATCGTGAAGAGTTCCAGATTGAAATAGTAGATGATCCTGTGTCAGAAGGGAGATTCTATGGGTACCCAACAGCTATACCAGCTACAACTGGATAGCCATCTTAAGAGGTGCAGATGCAGAGTTTTGGCAGTTCCAGAGGACTGTGGTCACTGTTTGGCTTGGAGTCTGTGTTTGAGATGGAACCTGATGAATGGATAAGAGGATGTGCATAGGCAGAGACTGGGCAAGTGGAAGGGATGGCCCAGGTGGAGGGAACGGCAAGAACAGAAGATCAGAGGTGAGGCAGGAGGGGTCTTGTAGGAGGAAGGGGGCAGTCACATGCCTGGAACATGATGTTTGTCCAGGGGGTGGTAAAGGCCTGGACTTGAATAGAAGGCCGGGCTGGGGAATCTGGACTTTTTCCTGTAGAGCTTAAATGCCAGTGAGTGTGTGGTGTCTTAAAACAGTTTCTAAAATACCCAATTAGTAGTCCATCCAAAATTCTGAATGCCTGGGGGTGCCTGGGTGGCTCAGTTGGTTAAGCATTCTACTTCAGCTCTGGTCATGATCTTGTGATTTGTGAGGTGGAATCCTACATTGGGTTCTGCTCTTAGCACAGAGCCTGCTTCAGATCCTCTGTCTCCCTCTCTCTCTGCCCCTACCCGGCTCATGTTCTATCTCTCTCTGTCTCTCTCAAAAATAAATAAATGTTAAAAAATCATTAAAATTCTGAATGCCTGAAACAGTGACAGCATTTTTTTTTCCCTTGAGAGTGAGGTGACTTAATGCTTAAATCTTTTTTCAAAAAAAATTCTTTTGAAGGAATGACTTCAAGTTTAGGTTCTTCAGATCCTTCTAATGTGGTATTTAAGTAGTAAGTCATTCTCTTTAGGATTGGGAAATATAAGACCAGAAGGGATGTGTTAAGACATAGGAGAATAGATTTTTCTCTCATAGCCAGTTTGTTGAGATGAAAAATCATACCAACTCTTTTTAAATTTTTGTTTGTTTATTTATTTTTGAGAGAGAAAGAGAAAGACAGAGTGTGATTGAGGGAGAGGCAGAGGGAGAGGGAGACACAGAATCTGAAGCAGGCTCCAGGCTCTGAGCTGTCAGCACAGAGCCTGACATGGAGCTTGAACCCATGGACCATGAGATGATGACCTGAGCTGAAATCAGATGCTCAACTGATTGAGCCACCCAGGCACCCCTGTTTCTCATTTTCTTATTGATGGACATCTGAGCTGTTTCCAGTTCAGGTTATTATGAATAAACTTGCCATGAACAAACACAAAAGTCCTTTGTGGGTATGTTTTCTTTTCTCTTGACTAAACAGGCATTAAATTATTGAGTTATGGGTGTGTGTGTGTGTATATATATATATATATGTATATATATACACACACATATATATATGTTTAGTTCTATAAGAAACTGCCAGAACTTTTTCTAAAATGGTTGTATTGTTTTACACTCAGATAAACAGTATATGAGAATTGATTGTTCTACATTCTTGCCAGCATTTGATTTTGTCCATTCTGGGGCATGCATATATATATATATATATATATATATATATATATACATATATATATATATATATGTATATGTATATGTATATATATATATATAGTGATATTTCATTGTACTTTTTATTTAAATTTTTTTGATGAATATTAACATTAAGCACTCTTTCATGTGCTTACTAATCATTAGTTTATCTTCCTCTGTGAAATGTCCCATCAAATATTTAGCTCTCTTTTTATTGAATTGTAGTCCTTTTTCAGATATATGATTTGCATATATTTTCTTCCAGCCTGTGATTTACCTATTCATTTTCTTACTGGTGTCTTTTTGATGAATAGGAATTTTTAACTTGGATGAAGTCTAATTTTCCTCCTTTTGTGTTTATTGCCTTCTGTGTCATATCTAAAAGCTTTATAGTTTTAGCTTTAACATTTAGGGCAGTAATCCATCTGAAATTAATTTTTTGTATGTGGTGTGAGGTTGGAGCTGAGATTTATCTATTTTTGTCATGCAGGTATTTAGTTGTTTTAGCATCATTTGTTATAAATTCTTTCTTTTTCTATTGGATTTCTCTGTTGATTGGTGAAAGTTCAAATGCCCTTGTAAGTGTGGATCTGTTACTGAGCTGTCTGTTCTGTCTCATCGGTCTATTTGCTAATCCCATGTGAGTATCACACTGTCTTGATTATTGTAGACTCACTTGTCAAAGTCTTAAAGTCAGGTAATTTAGGCCCTCCAATTTTGGTCTTATTTTTTATGATTGCTTTGCCTAGTCTAGGTCATTTGCTTTTCTATACATATTTTAGAATTCGCTTGTCAATTTCTACAGAAAAGTCCAGTGAGATGTTTGTGATTGGGATTGTTGAATCTATTAGATAAGTTTGTGAAGAACTGACAATAATATTTAATTTTAAAATCCATGAACATGGTATATCCACTTATTTAGATCTTTAATTCCTCTCAGCAAGGTCTTGTAGCCACATTCTCATTTGAACTCACTCCATTTGGGTTTTGGGTTCCCGTTCCCCTGAAACCACTCTTGTCTAGTCACCAGTGACCTCCATGCTGCTGTATCCAATGGCAAGTTCAGGCATCCTCTTTCTTCATTTCTCAGCTGCCTTTGACATCATTGATCATCCTATCCTTGAAGCATTTTGTTCACCTGGCTTCTGTTCCTCAAGCTTTCCTGATTTTCTTCCCATCTAACTATCTGCCCCTTTTTGGCCTCCTTTGCTGTATCCTTCTCTTCTTCCAAACATTTAGATGTTAAAGGGCCTGAGCCTCAGTCCTTAGACTTCTATGCTTTATCCATTCTCAGTTAAATGGTATAAATATGTTATTTAAAGCCAACTGACTCCCAATTTTATATCTCAGTTCAGAATCGCAGACTTATAGATGCAAACCCCAGAGTTACATATACAGTTTCTTACTTATCCGCATTGGGGCATCTAAAAGGCATATCAAACAAACGTAATCTATGCATAATGGAGCTCTTAATTTGCCTCTGAAATGTATTGTTCCTCCTTACTCTCTATTACCCACTGTGCTGCCAGCTCAATAAATGGGCTTTTCTCTCTGTTGCTCAGATGCCAATCTTCTAGTTTTCCTGGACACCTCTTTTTCTTTTACACCCCACACAGAAGACCGGCAACCCACACCAGAAAATGCTCTTGGTTCTATCTTCACAATATACCTTAGATCTCTCTGTGTAGCTGTCCTTCTAGTCCAAGCCACCAACATCTCCCACCTGGCTTACTGTAGGATTCTCCTAAGTAGTCTTTGTCCCAGTCTGTTCGTTAGCCACACAACTGGAGTTTTAAAATGTCACAGTGTTGGGGCGCCTGGGTGGCTCAGTCGGTTAAGCGGCCGACTTCGGCTCAGGTCATGATCTCGCGGTCCGTGAGTTCGAGCCCCACATCGGGCTCTGTGCTGACAGCTCAGAGCCTGGAGCCTGTTTCAGATTCTGTCTCTCCTTCTCTCTGACCCTCCCCCGTTCATCCCCTCTCTCTCTCTCTGTCTCAAAAATAAATAAAACATTAAAAAAAAATCTTAAAATGTGACAGCATTTCATTCCCCTGATGGCTTCAGTCCCCTGAACCTTTCAGGGCTTCCCATTGTATTTAGGGGGAAAAATTGTGCAATGGTTTACAGAGACTTATGTGATCAGACCTCCCTGTTTGCTCTCTGACTTCATTCTCTTCTGTTGCTCTTTCTTTCACAGCACTCTGACTACACTGGCCTTTCTGTTGTTCTTGAACATTCCAAGCTTATTTTGTTCAGGGCCTCTGCTGTTTCTGTTTCTTCTGCCTGGAATCTTTCTCTCAGATAATTACGTGGCTTATTACCTTACTCCATTCAGATCTCTGCTTAAGTGTCATTTCACCAGAGAGGTTTTTTCTGACTACCCTACCTAAGGGCGTTATCTGGTTTGATATTTAATTGTTGATAGTCTTTCTCTCCTAGAATACAAGCTCCCTGAGGATAAGGAATTTCGGCTTGGAATTGTTAATGCTCTTAGCCATGCCTGTCATATAATGGGTGCTCCATAAATATTTGTTAGATGGATGATTGTGGGCAAGTTAACCTTGCTGGTCCTGTTCTCTTCTGAGAAATGGGAAAGTAATGGTACCTACCTCATAGGGCAGATGTGAATGTCAAATAAAATATTGGGTGTAGTAAGATAGTGTTGGCTGTTATTATAATTACTATTTAATAATATGAATGATTTAAGTCTCATAAAACAACACAGAAATATGAATGCCATATAAGGTAGTATTAATTTCCCTGGCATATGCTTTTTACAATGGTTGATTTTAGAGGTATAATCTATGATCCAGTTATTGATCACTTAGTTGGAGGAGATAGATATAACTACATGAAACGCTAAACGCCATAGGATATTTAAATAACCAAACCAGACAATAATAGAAAAGCCATCAGGTATGACTAGTTTCCTAATATATTTGCTGCTGATTGTTCTAGGTGTAGTAAATAAAAATGTTTTTTTCCTAAGCCAGGTGGATCTGAGAAGGCTTTGGGGAGGATGTGGGTTTGGGCTGCCCCAGGAAAAGCTGGGGAGGATTTTAATCTTTTACTGGTTGTCAAGGGAAGGGCATCACAGATGGGGGCAATGGCACAAACCCAAAGGGGAGGAAGAACTTAGGGGGTTGGAAAAATTGAATAAGCCATTGGGACTGGTGGAAGATGTCTAATGAAGAAGCTGTTTGAGAGCAATACGAAGAAAATAGGGTAGGAACAGAAGTAAGTGGCTTGAGGCTACAGGAAGTGCCACCACACAGGAATCCTTCCGTAGATGGGCAAGCTAGGCAGGAAGTGCTTCTGGGTGGTTAGGAAAGAAGGTAACCTATCAGGGGCTTGTTGCTGCCAGATTCAGTCCTTCCTTCCCCTGCAGGGGAGGTGGCCAGGGAGTTACCCTCCAGGGCACTCACAGTGGATGGCTGTGCTGACTCCACGTGCCATGGATAGGCAGCAGCAGCAGGAAGGCTCCATGCTTCCTTTCCAGGGTCTGGAAACCAATTTTGAACTTTCTTTTTTACTCACAAGAATTCCCATTCTAGTTCTTAGGTGATGGGAGTAGAAGGCAAGTGATCATTTTTACTATGGCTCCTTATTGAAGAAAGAAAGAATAGGGAACTTAGAAATTAAAGGCCCATTAATAAACATAATAATTTATGTTTTTTTAAATGTTGTTTATTTTTTTTCAACGTTTATTTTTGGGACAGAGAGAGACAGAGCATGAACGGGGGAGGGGCAGAGAGAGAGGGAGACACAGAATCGGAAACAGGCTCCAGGCTCCGAGCCATCAGCCCAGAGCCATCAGCCCAGAGCCCGACGCGGGGCTCGAACTCACGGACCGCGAGATCGTGACCTGGCTGAAGTCGGACGCTTAACCGACTGCGCCACCCAGGCGCCCCTAAATGTTGTTTATTTTTGAGAGAGAGAGAGAGAGAGAGAGAGCAAGCAGGAGAGAGGCAAAGAGAAGAGACACAGAACCCGAAGGAGGCTCCAGGCTCTGAGCTGTCAGCACAGAACCCGACACGGGGCTTGAACTCCCGGACCGCGAGATCATGACCTGAGCTGAAGTCAGATACTTAGCTGACTGATCCACCCAGGCTCCCCATAATAATTTTTTTTTTAACATGCATGTTAAGAAATAACTTGTTTTTCAAAAGACCATACTATATTGGTCATATAAAGCCATATTCTAAAAAAAATTTTTTTAACATTTATTCATTTTTTGATAGAGACAGTGTGAGTGGGGGAGGGGGAGAGAGAGAGGGAGACACAGAATCCGAAGCAGGCTCCAGGCTCTGAACTGACAGCACAGAGCCTGACGCAGGGGCTTGAACTCACAGACTGTGAGATCATGATCTGAGCCACAGTCGGACGCCCAACCAACTGAGCCATCCAGGTGCCCCAAAACCATGTTCTAAAAAGGAAATGCATACATTGTATGAGAAGGGGCCAAGTATTCTGTGAATTGATCAGGTTATTAAAAAATAAAGATAGGGGCGCCTGGGTGGTGCAGTCGGTTAAGCGTCCGACTTCAGCCAGGTCACGATCTCGCGGTCCGTGAGTTCGAGCCCCGCGTCAGGCTCTGGGCTGATGGCTCGGAGCCTGGAGCCTGTTTCCGATTCTGTGTCTCCCTCTCTCTCTGCCCCTCCCCCGTTCATGCTCTGTCTCTCTCTGTCCCAAAAATAAATAAAAAACATTGAAAAAAAATTAAAAAAAAATAAAAAATAAAGATAGGTTATTTAGTCAACCATGAGATTAAATATATCATAAAATATTAATGATACAATTTTGTGTAAATTGCAGTAACGTAAAAGGGTGTTTGTACCGACACCTTAAGTTCCTTCTTATTACCAAGTTACAAAATGTTGTTACCTTTTGGGGGGTTAGAATATATTATAAAGCAATTTGTGGCAGTTAAGAAAATGACCCTATAAAAGTAAAAGAAGGAAAATAAATAAAATATAGACATGAGCCACGACAGATGTTGCAGAGTAGGGAGTGGATGTGAAGACAAAAAGCGATGTTGTTAATGCAGCCCTGGCAACACGCGTCACAGATTAAATAATGAACGCCAGTTAGTGGGCACAGTGAGGAGGGAACAGAGAGGGTATTGTTTCGGCTTGTCTATCTAATTTCAGACTAATTGCTTAAGTACAGGCTTCTGTTCTGGTTATAGCCAGAGGGAAATTGAACAGTTGCAATACTGTAAATTTTGTAACTCACCCTGGATCGCCAATCAGAACTAAACGAAAGAGCTTTGAGCAAAGAATGCAAATCAGTTGTTACCCTTGCCTGCAGATGGAACCCTGGAGAGAAGCAGGATGCACTCAGTAAGCTCTGGACTCGCTATTCCTTCCTCTCTGGATCGGGTTCTAGCTGATTTGATACAAGGGATGGACTCTCATGTACTCTTCTGTGCTCAGGGCTGCAGCCCCATAGAGCAGGTGGCGGATGCCAAGTCCTCCCCACACCCCCACGCCCACCCTGCCCGGGAGTGGTGTCTTCCTGGGCTGCGGCCTCTCCGAAGTTTCAGGCAGTTTGGGTAGACTTTTCCTACTCTGGGTCTTTGTGACGAGCTACTGAGCTGATAAATGTGAAAGCACTTTGCTGACACAAATGAAGGGATGACTATTTTTAGGGTGTGCAGTTGGTGGAGGAAAGAACACAAGTCAGAGGTCCTGGGTTGAATCCTGGGTCATCTCACACCATGTCCCCCCTTTTCTGAATTCCTTTTTGAAATATCTTCCTGTGGTTTTTTTTCTTTTCCTCCTTAAATCGGATAGAGGTTCTTTACTTCTGTGTGTGTGTGTGTGTGCGTGTGTGTGTGTGTGTGTGTGTGTGCGCGCGCGCGCACGCACGCGCCCCACGGGACACCTTTGGCATTCTAGTGAAGTTAATGTATCCCTTTTCAGAATAACGTTTAATGCATAACTCAAATGTCTAAATTTAAATGCTTAAAATTCAAATGCACGGGATTACAAAGGAAGCCAATGATATGATATACAGTTATCTGTAGAGCAAAAGATATGTGGTATTGTTACATACATCCTTTATTAATGCATTCCACACCAAGAACTAGTGGCAGGTCTGGGAACTACTGTCATTTGGAAGTAGAGATGGGTGGAAATGTTACTTTGAGGTACTTGTAATAACTGTAATGTGATATGTAGATATCTTTTGATTTCTACTTGTGATAAGTTACCAGTATGGTTAATTTTAGCATGGACTGTTGCCTGCATTTGTAAAAGAAGGAAACCCTCAATTTCAGTTGGAGGTTCGTAAAAATTAAAATGAAAATTTTCTCCCACTCACATTTTGAATTCTGTTCGAGATCCTCTGAAACACCTTTCCTTAGACTTTACCCTTGGGGCGCCTGGGTGGCTCAGTTGGTTAAGCGTCCGACTTCGGCTCAGGTCATGATCTCTAGGTTCCTGAGTTCAAGCCCCACATTGGACTTTTTGCTGTCAGCATAGAGCCTGCTTCAGATCCTCTGTCCCCCTCTCTGCCCTCCTCGCCTCTGCCTCTCAAAAATAAACATTAAAAAAAAACCCTTGGGGTGCCTGGGTGGCTCAGTCGGTTGAGCGGCCAACTTCGTCTCGGGTCATGATCTCGCGGTCCGTGAGTTCGAGCCCCGCGTCGGGCTCTGGGCTGATGGCTCAGAGCCTGGAGCCTGTTTTGGATTCTGTGTCTCCCTCTCTCTGACCCTGCCCTGTTCATGCTCTGTCTCTCCCTGTCTCAAAAATAAATAAAAATGTTAAAAAAAAAATTAAAAAAAAACCCCCAAATCCTTTACCCTTTACTCTTGTGGCTGGTGCTCTTGGGGGCAGACCCCCTGTTGTTGCCCTCCAGCGGCAGCCATCCTTTCTCTGCAGTGCCTACTAGATGTGCACCTCTATCCAGGCAGGGGACTGGAGCTCCAGACCTGTATCTCCTGCACATCCACCCTGGATGGCCCGAGGGACCTCCCACTCGGCCTCCAGAGTCCCAACTCCTGGGCCCTTCCGTGCCCCTCTGCTCCTCCTCCCGTGTTCCCAGCTCTGCAGATGGCCTCAACAAGCTGCACCTGGCTCAGGCCCCAAACCCGGCTTGAGCGAGGGAACTAGCAAGCGCCACTGCTGCCTGCGTTACTGACCCAGCGTCCTTGGGGAAGCTTGGGAAAGTGTAAACTTTTACATTTGAAAGCACTGGTCTGCCCTTCCTTCTACTTGGAATGTCTTAATTTCTACCCCACCCACCCACTCCAAAAGGCCTCGATCCTTACTTTATCTTTCCAGTGCACACATCTGGTCATTTTACCATTGAAACTCTCTCTCTCTTTCTCTCTCTTTTTTTTTTTCCTAAGAATTTTTTTTTTTAATGTTTATATATTTGTTTATTTTGAGAGAGAGAGAGTGCACGTCCAAACACATGGGTCCAGAGGAGGGGCAGAGAGAGGGAGACAGAGGTTCCAAAGTGGGCTCCACACTGACAGCAGAGAGCCCAACGTGGGGCAGCAGAGAGCCTGCTGTAGGGCTTGAACTCAAGACCAGCGAGATCATTACCTGAGATGAAGTCAAAGCTTAATGGACTGAACCACCCAGGCGCCCTCTGGTTTAAACTCTCTTGATGTCTCTTAGCCTCTGTGATATGACATCAGAGGGCTCCTGCCTCTCTTGCAGCATTTTCTTCTGCTCCCTGTGGTCCCTTCAATGGCCTGTTCACCATTTCCCCCTTTTCTTTGGAAGGCTGAATGGGTGCTCTCTGCCTGGGGATCCCTTACCTGCCATGTGGCCTTCTGTTTTCAGCTCTGTGGCTGCTTCCCTGCAAAGCCTTGCCCGGTCTACACCATCATGAGGACTGTCTACAGAGCATTTCTCCTCTCCCAACTCCCCCTCCCTTGTGTCTGACCAGAGTCTGGCAGGGTTTCCCAAGTGGTATGCACCTAGAAGGACAGAATGATTAAAGTACGTGGTTAGGAACACTTACTTCAGAGCCAGACTGCTTGGGTTCTAATCCCAGCTCCACCAAGGGCAAGGTACTTACCCTTTAGGTGCCTTGGTTTTCTCATCTGTGAGGCTGGTATTATAAGATAGTGGTGGGGGAAAAAAAACAGTGGTGAGATTTAAATGAGTTAATACTTGTAGAGCAGTTTAGAACCATGCCTACCTTATAGCCAGAACTTAAATATTAACTATTAACTTTAGTTTCAGTGATGTGGCTTGGGCTTATTAAGAAGTCACATCCTGCTTGGGTGCCTGGGTGGCTCAGTTGGTTGAGTGTCCTACCCTTGATTTTGGCTCAGGTCATGATCCCAGGGGTCGTGGCATCGAGGTTCTCTCTCTTCCTCTTCTTCTCCTCTCCATTGCTCATGCACTTTCTCTCTCTCTAAAATAAAATAAAAAATTTAAAAAAGTCACATCCTACTATACTGTTTTTTCTGGGTTTTTACTCTAGTGCAATTTGAAACCAAGTATTTATTCTTCATCTCCATTGACGTTGATATTGTACATGGATTTTTGGCAGAAATAATTTGTATGAGACAAAAGGAAATAATTTTGACAGGAAAAATCTTAGGGATACAGCCTTTTAACACAGTGATGGACACTGTCCCACCAGTACTTAGCTGGTTAAGTTGGGGGTTTATCCATATTTATTCCATTTCAGAGATTATGTTGACTGGCATTTTACTTGCAGATTTTTGGGTAAAGGAGGGATCAGCATTATTTATCAGAGGATTTTTCTGGGAATGTAAATCATTGTATATATTTGCAAACCAGAACTACTGAAGAGATGGTTTTGAGTGTAATCACTTTTTTTCTTTTTTGCATGAGCATTTTCATATCTTCAAGAAATATTCTGCTCTTGTAGGGGGGACAAACTTTCCTTGAACTTCACCACACACTTATATTGTATGTGACATTAATACACCCTTATAACAGATCGTCTTCTGCTTTTATTGTGTTTTCTTCCAGCATCAAAGTTGTATTTCCCCTGAAACTTAATTGTTCCAGCCTTTTCTTGGTTTTGCCACCAGGTGGGGTTCTGGCTCCTTCTTAAGGCAAGGGCCGCATATCTAGAGGCCAGTTTTCTCATGGAGGTGATTGTCTTGATCCCCTCATTCTAAAGTGACCCCAGGAGAAACCATTGAGCTCACCTGGGAGTGGGTGGGGAAGCAGGTGGGGCACGTGTGAGGTCTCTGGGGGTCTCCAGGTTTTTCATGCCTGATCTTGTGCTTATGTGCTAACGTCTTCTGTTGCACCGGGTTTGAGAAACTTGATTTTACCAGCAATACCTATATAAATCTGTTTGGCAGGAAATGAATCCAGTGTTCCTTGGAATATTTGGTCCGATGTTATGTCTTAGAAGAAACAATAGAATTAGAGAATCTTGACTGTGAAATAGGTCTTTTTTTTTTTTTTTTTTTTTTTTTTTTTTAAATCAAGGTGAAGTCGTGAAGTAAGCCATTACAACTGACACTGTTCTTGGAGTTGAAAACTAGGGGTAAACTATGTATATGGTACTGTGAACATGTCGTGTTAAAAAGCAGAGCGTGGATTTTCATTATTTCTTCGGCAATATACTGGAATTTTATGGACTGTTTGGAGATAGAAATGCCTTTAGGAATTTATCAATTGTACTTTTCTAGAATGAGAAATGAGTTCACATTTCTTTGTTTGAAACCTAGCGAGTCCTATTCAGTTCCATTTTAAACTGTAAAGAACTATAATACGAGCAAAAAATCTTTTATCTTGTAAACATAACCAAAATATAGATGGTAAAACTGAATTATGAGTGATTTTCAGATTTACAGACACCAAGAGGGAGTCATAAGTTAGAATGATCCTCAGAGGGTAGCTACATTTGAGGCGAGCGTAGCATAATATACAGAAATACTGAATCACTCACTGTGCTGGTCACCTCAAACTCATGTGACATTGTATGTTAACTATATTAAAAAATTAGGTTTTTTTAACACATACTCCTCTCAAACATAAGTTGATTTTTAGACTTTAGTGATTAATGAGATATTGGGCTTATTTAACGCTACCCCTCAAAATTTGAAAACGGTATGTAACTTTGATTCTCAGCAATGGTCCCTTCATGTGTCCCTCTTATGCAAAGTGAAATTGCAGTGCTATATGTTACACCGTCACCACCATTGAACTTCATCTCATGACCCTAATGGGGAGCGGATCGCATTCCTCCTGTTTAAAATGAATGAGTCACTTTACTGCAGCGTCTGAGAGAGAAGGGAGTAAGGGTTCTCTTTAAGTTTGTGTGTTATGGTTTTCTTAGGCAGCAAGTTCAAAATTGAAGCCTGAAGTCTTTGCTCATGGTGTACGTGGTTTTTATTTCTCACAGCAGCCCAGTGTCTATTTAACATATGGGGAGTGGTTTCAAGTTCATTACTAAAGCTTATAGGCTAAAGTGCTTTGTGGGCTTGGCTATGACTTAAGTTGCCAAGTTCCGAACAAACTGCTTTCCTTGTGTTTGTGGATTCCCTGGGTAGTCCGAGTCCTCCCCTCTGGGCTGGATCAGCTGCTTTGGAGATTAGTTTCATAGTAAAGATTCTTTCTGTAAGGCAGTATGGAGGGACTGCTGTCACAGGGGCACGAGGTTAGTAAATAACATTTTGAACTTTTCTGCTGCATGTGTCAGACTTTCTCTCTACTGACTGCGGGCGATGACAGGACAGCATAGCATTTGTGCCGTCGCTGTGTTCTTGTAGAAAATGCTGTGAATTCGTGGAGGTTTGGAGGTTATGATTCTCCTTATCACATATGCGTTGTTTGGCAATATTACATACACATGGAAGCTAGAATGAAATGGCATTTATGTGGTGGATTTGTAGTCCGGAGATTTGGACTTGTTTGTAAGCATTTTTAGTTCCTTTTTCCGAATTCCTTTCTTTCTGCCCTCCTGTTAAGTCTTCTAGGCATAAGTGTGATTTTTATACATGGCTGATTGTACTGTTTTTGAACATGAGGCGGCCTTGTGCTACCCTCCAGCTAGCGATGTCGTGCCTCACACCGTTGTGCAAAATTGCCTGGTGCCCAGTTTTCCCTTGGGCCTACTTAGAGTTACAATGAGCCAGAATGCCGTTTTCATTTTCTCTTTGAAGAGTCTGACATTTTTCTAGAATGCCTCCTAAAATACCCACATAACTATTGATGTGGGCACCGTGTAGAGGTGCATAGCTGTCACTGTGTTCATTCTCGAGCAATTCCTCACGATCCGAGACTCCTTCTGGAGTAAATCTGATGGCAAAAATGGAGCGTGCCTTGTATTGCTAATAGTAATAACACGAAATTCAGTACGTAAGTACCAAGAGAGTATCTTCTTTAATTTCATTAACTTAAAGACCTAGAGAGCAGTTTTACCTTAATTAATTTGTCACCAAAGCAATCCAGCAAGAAATTGTTCTGCACGAGTAAATTGGATGATGTTTTAAAGTTTGTAACACTCTATAAAATATTCTTGTGTTTATGTTACTTTAAGTGTGCTTTGGTTGGAAGTAATGTGCGAGTGTTTTAAAATAATGCTAATATGCCCCTGGTATTGCCCTTTTCTTCTGCTCTTCTCCCCCGCCGCTGGGAAATACAGTGTATTGGAAGGGATCTGTTCTTCCCTGTTCTCCTCTGTTCAAAAAAATAAAATTGAGGGAGAAGAGAGACAGAAAAAAGAACTTTGAAAAAATCTTTGCGGTGACCTGCTAAATTTTAAGGACCCTACTTCCTTGAGGATCACAGTTTCCATATCTGCTGAGGCTGAAGTTATACAGTTATGACTGCATGCCATTTCAGGATCACAAATTTGACTGTACTTTATACCTCCAAGATACAATTGTACAGCTAATGATTGCCCCTGCCTCTGCAGGTCTTTTCTTAACAGCAAATCCACTGGGTCATTTTAGCTTTCAAAAGAAAACAAGACAACAAGGCAAAGATTGCTGTAACTTGCTTAATATACACTCTTACTGCATATATGTACTCTTTATTATACTGTTATTAATAATTAAATGCTCTTAATTTAAAATTTAAAGAAGGACTTCTGTCAGCATGATTATTGCTGCCCAGTGATTTTTCAAGAACAATGTTAAGAACATTTTGCTCACTGCTTACTTACTTGTGTTTAGTCGGCATAGATAAAAGTCTTCAAAAGCTCACAGGAAACTCATTTGTGTCTGGTGGATCTCAGTTTCTGTGTTCCCAAGTGTTTCACAGCCTTTCCTCTAGAGAAGATACCCAAACAAAATACCACTGAGTAGAAACACAAATAAACAAATGTAGCAAAGTATAGGAGAAACTCCCTGAAGGCCAGATTTTAGGGTTTTCCCAAAGAATATTCATTACGTTTCCTTCAAACATGGGGAGAAAAAAAAGACCATACATACAGTAGGGTGTTCGAAATCTGTAATTTGAGGATAAAGTAAGCAAATCTTATTCCTGATTCTAGGTTTGAAACTTGCATTGTAATTCTTGTTCTCATCTTGCTGGACTAGTTTGGTTTTGTTACAACTCTGCCTTTTGCCTAGAATCAAGTAGAGACGGGTATTTTTCTCATTCCATACCATCTAATTTTAAGCGAAGCTTTGAGCTGATTAATTTATATCAAACTGCTTTCTTGTTGGAATTCAAAGTACTCTAGATGTCTCATAAATCTCAGATGGCTTGTGAACCTAGCTGATAATGCATAAGCGTGTGATCCTTATTTTCTTTTAAAACGATTCAGAGCTTCGAGGTTGGAGACAAATCCTCAGGCAAACCATTTCAGTATGAACTGGCCCACACACTGGGAGAACTGACTGGCGGTAGAAGATAGGCACTCAGAGGAAAGAAATGAATACATAGAAGTAACTGTGATATCAAGAGTCGGTTGGTTTTCTGACTGCTGAACCTTGATAAATCTATTCATGGCCCAGGTGGCTCTCATTCCCACCCCTAGTTGGGATCTTTTCGGTGCCCCTTTGGGGAGGTGTTAGTCTGTGGTTTCTGGCCTTGGATTCATGGTCTTTCTTGTGCCTAACCCCCAGGTTCTGGCTCAGGCCTGCTCACTGACGGTGACGATGCGCAGAAGTCCTGTGCTTGTGTATCAGAAAGTGGGGAGGACTGTGGTGCCACCCACCCCAGACATTCAGTATTTAATAGTGACAGGAAAACTGACTTCCTGGGCGGATTTTACTCCCGAGGTTGATCTGACTGACCACAGTCCTCTCCATCCAGTTCCCTCTTTCTTTTGGAAAAACCCAATTTAAGTTTTACAGTCTGGCATTTCTTTTCTTTTTTTTTCTTTTTAATGTATTTTTAAATGTTTATTTTTGAGAGAGAGAGAAAGACAGAGTATGAGCAGGGGAGGGGCAGAGAGAGAGAGAGACAGAGAGAGACAGAGACAGAGACAGAGTCTAAAGCAGACTCCAGGCTCCGAGCTGTCAGCACAGAGCTGGACGCGGGGCTTGAACTCATGGACCGTGAGATCATGACCTGAGCCAAAGTCGGACGCTTTACTGACTGAGCCACCCAGGCACTCCTACAGTCTGGCATTTCCGGAGGTAGACTGGAAATAATAGTCCTAGCAGGAACAGTAGAGGTAGTGGTGGTAATAATAGTATAGTAATAACAACAACAACTAATACCAAAACCATTCCCTAAGGGCAGTCCCTGTTCTGAGCCTCTTCTCTGTTTCTCACAACAACCCCAAGAGGCCAGTTGTCCTTATCCTCATTTTATAGTTGAGGAAACTGTCCCAGGAAGATTCTGTCATTTATCCCAAGTCATAGCGGATAGCAGCATTAACAGTGCTGTGCCTCAGAGAAGTGCTCTAGTGGGAAGAAAATTTAGTACAAGAAGTTTATGTTCTGGGAGCTATAATCCAATATTTGTTATTAATGAGAAACAAACAGGTGAGCACTGATACCTGTGTCACTCTTCACACTCAGAGATGCTTCTGTTGACTCACTGTCAACCAGTAAGGCGTGTCCTTTGTGTTCTTACTCTACTGGGTGGGAGGTGGGCTTGTACTGTTTTCTCACCTGTTCTGCTGGTGACCAATGGCAACATACAGAGTTTGCCCATGGTCAGTAAACGAGACCAATGGCGACCATGGAAAGTCATGACCATGGAGAGTCAGCCCACAGCATTGAAAATTGTCTTTTGACTACATACTTAAGCTCATCTTGGAACTTCTGAGACTTTTAAAGGCTAAAATAATAAAACTGCTAAGGCTAGGAACTTGGATCTTCTGATTGTTTAACTTAATTTGACCTGTATGAGTGTCCTCCTCATTCCTGCCCAGTATGATTTCCTGCTGATAATCAAAGCTCTGGTTATTTTGTCAGTCCTGGAGGCTTTCTGAGGCCTAGTGGAAAGCCAAGAATATGAGACAAGTGTTTCCTTTAAAAACGTAAATGTGCATTTGAAAATGTTGGGCAAATAGCTTACTTTAGCTTTTGCTAAAACTTAGACGTGTGACAAGTTTGGAGTCCTTTTTTTAAAAATCTTTTTTTTTTGTGTGTGTGTTTATTTATTTTTGAGAGAGAGAGAGAGAGACAGAGACAGAGTGTGAGAGGGGGAGAAGCAGAAAGAGAGGGAGACACAGAATGCAGAGCAGACCCCAGGCATGAGCTGTTAGCACAGAGCCCGACTCGAGCTTGAACTCACAAACCGTGAAATCATGACCTGATCCGAAATCGGGCGCTTAACCAACTGAGCCATCCAGTGCCACAAGTTTGGAGTCTTTAACAGTATTTGAAAACATAGCCCATAGATTAAGGAACTATGTTTAAAGAGAAAAGAAGGAAAGAATAGAAGTCAAACAGTAAAGATTTGGATCTTTGGATGGGGAAGCACTTTCTCATTCTAAAACCAATAGAGAGGGGCGCCTGGGTGGCGCAGTCGGTTAAGCGGCCGACTTCAGCCAGGTCACGATCTCGCAGTCCGTGAGTTCGAGCCCCGCATCAGGCTCTGGGCGGATGGCTCAGAGCCTGGAGCCTGTTTCCGATTCTGTGTCTCCCTCTCTCTCTGCCCCTCCCCTGTTCATGCTCTGTCTCTCTCTGTCCCAAAAAAATAAATAAATAAATGTTAAAAAAAATTTAAAAAAAAAAAATAAATAAATAAAACCAATAGAGAAATCACAAAAGGAACAGGGTAATAGATTGGAATTTTCCAGGTAGGAGTATAAAACATTTTAAGTACAAAAATACTAACTGAAACATTACTTATTATCATAAAAAGTTGGAAGTACTCAAAACATACAGTAGAAGAAAATTGTATGATGGACCATTATGCAACTATTACAATTTTGCAATGGTATGAAAAAGTGTAATAGCAAGTAGTGATGACAGATATTTAATTTAAAACACTTAAAATTAAACTATTTGTGCACCATGTACTTGGCCCTATTTAAAATCTACGTATCTCTGTCTGTACTATGCTTAAGGCGATAGCAGAAATGATGGTCACCTTAAGTTAACAGAGGTTTAGGGATTATTTTGAAGTTGAGACTTTCTGGTAGTTTGTATTTTCTTCTCTCTATATATACTTTTATGCATATTAATATTTTTAAACATGATTATAGTTGAAGAAAAAAAAGAAAACTACTTATGAAGAGAAAAAAATGAGAACAATATGTACCAAAATTTAGTTGCAGGTTAACATCACCCATATTCTATTTAATTATGATGGCGGCTTTAAGAATGATTTTAATTTTCCTCAGTTTGTAAATCTAAGATTTCCTTTCATAAGAAATTATAGTTTTTATAATAAAAATTAAAATAGGTTAGGAGTGACAGGTTAAATGAGGCAAGATCAATTTTTATAAAGGATGAGATAATTTTACTTTGGAGAACAATTATTTCACTACGTTTATGCATTATTTTAGGAAATTGCCTTTTGATTTTTATCTATCAGGTTTAAAGTTTAAGTCAGTGGTTATAGCCAATGCAATTTTAAGGTAGAGAGTTTATTTAATAAGGGATGTGGGAGAAAGCTCACTTAAATACTTGAAACATCAGTCTAAGAGTGACACTTTCATGGATTTCCATTGTGTCTCGAGAACACTTTCCTCCTCATCTTCTACCGAAGCCTAGAATGATTGAGTCCCAGAGGCCACAAGGTTCCAGTTGAGTTGGAGTCTTTGGGCCCTTTGAGGTCTTTTGACTCCCCAGTTATTGCTATTTCTAATACTCCATTCTGTCTACTTAAAAACATTTTAGTAATGATGAATGAATATTTCCATTATTTCTGGTTTGGTAAAAATCAAAAGCTAATACCATTCAGCACTTACCTAGTGACGTTTGATAAAGAGGCTGAAGGCCTGTTAACTGCTTCCAAGGAAAACTCACCAACTTCATAGGCATGGTCTTCATTCTCCTCATTGTTGAACATTTTGTTCCTGGGTAAGGCTTATTTACTACACATCTGGTTTTCATGTTTATTCTGGAAGACAGCAGCCACATGGAATGACTAGAGATCACTTGATACTGAGCCCTGGAAAAGTAGTTTCTAATAGCTTTCTTTATTTATATATCACAAAGTTAACCCCTTTAAAGTGTACAGCCCAATGATTTTTAGCGTATTTACAGAGTTGTGTGACCATCACCGTAATGTAATTTTAGAACATTTTCATCACTCCAAGAAGAGGCCTCGTACTCATTCCCTTGCTCCCATTTTTTCCTCCCCCAGCCCTAGGTAACCCATATTCTACCTTCTGCCTCTCTAGATTTGCCCACTCAGAATATTTCATGTGAATGGAATCATACATTATGTGAGAAAGCTGGACATTTTAATTTGATGCTCAAAGACTGCTTAGGTGAATGTGACCTGGCCGCTGTGTGGGCCCTTTCTTCTTCTTCTTCTTCTTCTTCTTTTTTTTTTTTTTTTCACGTTTATTTATTTTTGAGACAGAGAGACAGAGCATGAACAGGGGAGGAGCAGAGAGAGAGGGAGACACAGAATCTGAAACAGGCTCCAGGCTCTGAGCTGTCAGCACAGAGCCCGACGCGGGGCTTGAACTCACGGACCGTGAGATCATGACCTGAGCCGAAGTTGGATGCTTAACCGACCGAGCCACCCAGGCGCCCCAGCCCTTTCTTCTTAATAGTGTCCTGAGGCATGAGATTGAGACAAAATGAACTCAGTGCTGTTACCTGTTTATTAGATTAAGTGGCTTATTTGTGTTTTCTTTCCCTATATTCAGATTCAAATTAAAATCTTCCGTAATCAGATATAAAAACTATGTGGGAGTATATAGCCGTTAATATGAGATCGTTGTCGACTATGTTGCAAAATTGTAAGGTTATACTAGTTAATAGTTGGGGCCTTGAGTGAATGACTTGACTCACTAAGACTTATTTTTTTTAATCTATAAAATATGGGTTAAAACATAAATACTTCCCTTGTAGGGTTCTTATGAGAATTAACTAAAATAATGCATATAAAAGGCCTACTGTAGTTTGATGCTTCATAGGTGTTAAGTGATGTTAGCTATTGTTATTAGTGTCATTTATAATAAATTGTAGAAAGTTATTTTCCTTTACTTTAAAAAAAACTTGTTTATGTTTACTCATTTTTGATAGAGCATGAGGGGTGGTGACAGAGAGAGAGAGAGAGAGAGAGAGAGAGAGAGACAGAATCTGAAGTAGGCTCTAGGCTGCGAGCTGTCAGCACAGAGCTTGACGCAGGGCTCGAACTCACAAACTGTGAGATCATGACCTGAGCTGAAGTTGGATGCTTAGCCGACTGAACCACCCAGGTGCCCCTATTTTCCTTTGTTCTTTAATGACTACATCTATGCCCTCCTAAGGATTTGAGTTGGCTTGCAAGAATATTTGCATACCATTAAACACACATACAGATATACACAGGGATGAAAGAAAACCAGAGCTGATAAAGTTAGTAGAAAGATAATATCAGAAGAAAGTACAATAAGAATAGTAATGGGGGCGCCCAGGAGGCTCAGTCAGTTGAGTGTCCAACTCTTGATTTCGGCTCAGGTCATGATCTTGTGGATTGTGAGATTGATCCCTGCGTTGGGCTCCATCCTGACAGCGTGGCGCCTGCTTGGGATTCTTTCTCCCTCTGCCCCTCCCCTGCATGCACACAAATGCTCGCTCTCTCTCTCTCTCTCTCTCTCTCTCTCTCTCTCTGTAAATAAATAAATAAATAATAGTAACAATAGCTAACGTTTAGGTAGCAGGTTTTCAATGGGCATTTCTGTAGCATCTTTCCTGGTGAGCTGAGGGAATAAAGGCAGATCAGAAATGGGCAGAGATAATCCAGGAGAGCTTCAGGCAGGGAGGCACCTTGAATGTTCTCTACTCCACCTTCCTACCCCATACATGAGACATTGCCATCGATGACAACTCGGTGTGGTGTTGGAACTCAGTGTAAAGGTGAGTGTATTGTCTCATAATGTGTATAGCGACTGTTTATTAAGCATTTCCCACGAGCTAAGCTCAAATTAGAACCCAAACTGACTCCAAAATGATATAATTATGATGTAAACTCGTCTGCTCAAGGCAACCAGTTTCCTTGTTAATTTTTTTTTTACAAAGTTCTTATACATATTAAAGTGCAGCGTGTACTATCATAGTGCCCCCTGCTCCGATTTTCATAGTACCTTCTACATGGAGAAGCCGACACCTAATCAGACAGTTCTCCTGATATCGGAAGATAACTATCATTCTCTTGCTCAAACATGCGGGGTTACTTTTCCATTGTTCTTTTAGATTACATAGTCTAACACACTGCAACCATTCCTTTTTCCTGGAATGTGCCTTCTTTTCCAGTATGCACAGTGAACTCCGAAGCGGTTCTTCAAGATTCCTTTCCACTGTACCTTCCCGGCAGTTACTTCCCCCGTCCCCAGATCGAGCACTTCCTCCTCTAGGCTCCCACCACACTACCCTTCACACTCTGAGAATTAGTTCTTAAAAGTCTGTCCCCTCCCCTAGACCGTGAGCCTCTGTCAGAGAGCTGTTGACCTTTGTGCTCCTAAACTCCATCCTGGCACCTGACACGTGATGATTGCTCCAGACAGTAGAAGAGAGAATTTTGATCTCACGTCCTATAGATTCCTAACTATATCTGACTTTACAGATGATAGATGTCTTTGGATCAAGGGTGTGCAGGTACACTTTGATTACCTGAGGGCTGAGGTAGAAAACCAAAAAGCCATAGCCTGTGGCTTCTCTCAGACCCAAAGTAGCATCATCTTGGGAAGCAGACTGAAGGTTGGTCTCATTTGGCTCCTGTGCCATTCATTTTCATTTGGTCAAATTCTCCACTGACTGCCTGATGTAAGCATGGTACTTGCTTGTGCGTTGGGCAAGGCTGCTATCCACACCTTTGCTCAGAGAGCTTTAGATAAAATGATTATGACTTTGACAGTGGGGTTGAATCACAAAGTTCACAGTAAACTTAATACCAGTATTCAAGTAAATGCTGATAAGAAGATACAGAACATTCTGTTTCAGTGTGAAATTATAGTAGTTTTTCATAGAGTGTGGAGTTTTCCTTAAAGCATGGATAGAAGGTTAATTTAAGAAAAAAATTTGTAACTGGGCAGTAAGGGCCTGTCACTGGAGGAACGAATGTGGATGTCACCAAGGGTTGCTGTAATTCAGAAAACCGGTCTGAGTCTTAAATGGATTCATTAGGCCCTAACTAGAACATTCTACATGTGGTAGGCGAGGTGTGGGTGTTATCTGGTCTCAGGAGTTGTGGAGTGCCTACTCTGAGGGCTACTCTGAGGGCTACTCTGAGGCCTAGACCCTGGGGCCCTACCTCTTGCCATCTGAGTCTGGATTTGCCAGCCTTCTTTATCCACACTGAGTCTTCACCTCCCGTGTAGATTGTTACGATACCAGGCACCCCGGTGAATGCACCTTCTCCTTTAACTTTTTGCCACTTTTGTGCTAGCTTTTCCCTGGAGCTAGCTGGAGCCCGTGCCCTGGGAGGCCGTTGCTGCTCTGAGTGGTCCCCAGAGGTCTGGCCTAGGTCTGGAGAAGGAAGACCGAGGCATAGGATTCTAGAGTTGACGTGGACACAGGGTGCAGCCGTTAAGAGCATGAAGGAGGCTTTTCTGGAGAGTGCTGATGTGGTGCCATCCAGGTGCTGATGGTGCACTTCCTATTTTAGGAAGCTTTCCATTTCCCAAGCCCCTTCCGTCCTAGAGAGCCCAAAGTGTTATGAAGTCCTCCTGTATGCTGACGTGACAAAGTCCTCCCTAGAGTAACCATCCTCGTGTGCCAGCTCCATTCCCTGGAACCACAGAGGAAACATCTACTTACATCCACTGGGCTTGATAGGTTTGAAAGGCTTCTCATTTTTGTTCAGCCTAAAAACTTCAGATTCTTTCGACTATTTCTCATACCATGTTTTTCAGACTCTTCTCCACACCTGTCCCTATTCTCTGAATGTCGGTGGTTTACCCTTGTTCTGTGGTCCTCAAATTGAATGTAGTACTCCCAACTGTAGGCTGACTAGCAGGCTGGGATTATCGGCTACTTTCCTGGATACTGCTCTTCTGATAATGTATCCTAGGAATGTATTAGATCTTAAAAACAGCAATATATCTTTTAAAGTGTTTATTTTTGAGAGAGAGAGAGAGAGAGAGAGAGAGAGAGAGAGAGAGAGAACGCACCCATATGAGCGGGGAAGGGGCAGAGAGACAGGGGACATGGCGGATCCGAAGCAGGCTCAGCACTTACCACAGACAGCCCAATGCGGGGCTTGAACTGCGAGATCATGACCTGAGCCAAAGTCAGATGTTGAACCCACTGAGCCACCCAGGCTCCCACAAATAGCAATATTGACATGTGCCATTTTTGGACAGTTATTATATTTGAAGGCAGTGTGCCAAAGTGCCTTAAATATGTCACTCAATCTTCCCCACACTAAGGCCAGCATTACTGTTGTATTTCCTTGATTTGAAGACACTGCTAAGGGCTAAATATACCATCAATTAAATTCCAGCTTTTCAGGGGAAAAAGAGGAAAGAAAATCCCATCACGTTGAATGTAGATGTCAAGTCCAGTAGTCATGCCAATTTCAGAAAAGTTAAAATGCGTGTGTGTTGGGGAAAGGGGGCAGAAAGTACATGTTGGAATCAAGGAACTATGGTATTTTCAGTCCACAGGTAAGGAGACGGAGCTTAAGGAATTTGAGTAACGGGCCACAGGCTATAGAAGGGAGAACTAGGGTTCAGGTCCAGGTCTGCCGACTGCAGTGTGCGTTCCTACCATTCACCCTGTTCCTGCCTAAGGCCTGGAAGGTGAAGTTAGCTCATCTCCAATTCCCGGGGGAGGGGGGGTTTCCTCACAAAACAGCTGTCAATCTAAGCAGCCCCAGCCTGTGCTTGTAAGTGTATTTCAACCTAAATGCAGATATCTGCATTTATCCTTGGCAGCAAACAACTTTCTATGCATTCCTTTCCCCATATTTTAGTGTGTTGACCACATCAAAGCATAAATGTTTTTGTGGCTCTACAAACATTTACTTAGGTATGCCTGAGAGTGGTATGTTCATTAATGCTACTGGCGATGAGGTTGGTTTAGCACAATTGTTGTAATTTTTTTTTAAATTTTTTTTTAAGGTTTTATTTATTTTTGAGACAGAGAGAGACAGAGCATGAATGGGGGAGGGGCAGAGAGAGAGAGGGAGGCACAGAATCGGAAGCAGGCTCCAGGCTCTGAGCCATCAGCCCAGAGCCCGACGCGGGGCTCTAACTCACGGACCACGAGATCGTGACCTGAGCTGAAGTCGGACGCTTAACCGACTGAGCCACCCAGGCGCCCCTGTTGTAATTTTTTAATACAATCCACTACTGGTCTCATCGGGCCTGGGAATTTGGTTCTGTTTGGGGAAACTCATGCATTTGATGGTCCCATGGCTCCCTGAAGCCCCATCCTAGGCTGACTCAGGCCTGTAGGCTACCCTGTCAGTGTTCCTTCATAGTTAATATGTGTGCTTCTGTTTCTGTGGCCTCTGGACTTGGCCCTGAGTCAGAATCCATGAGGGCCACACTGCGCTAAACTTTGCTCTGCTTCTCACTTGCCCTCTGACTGCACATGCTCACATCTTTCTGTTTTTGTTTTTTGTAAAATCCTGGGTTATTTGATGCAGTTTATAGAAAAATCTCTGAATCATGATGAAAATCTCTGAATCAGGATGATCATGACAGTAACAGAATAAGTGGGTTGGGAATTAAAAACACTTCGTTTTATAGCTCCATTGTGGTTGAAGGAAGAATATCTTGCGAACTTTCTAAGAGATATCTGGATGATTAATTAACAAGAAATCCAATCCAGTTGTTCTAGTTCTTTCTAGACGAAGACAGGGAGAAGTAGAAAGTGTCAAGAATGTATAATTGAAGGTTTTAAGAAAAAGAACCTGCCTAGTAGCTTTCAATGACAGAAAGCATAGAACTAAAGAAGATATCTTCAGTGTAGTCTCAGCTCCTGGAAGTGTAGATTTGTCTTTTTTTTTTTTTTTAAGTTTATTTATTTTGAGAGTGAGAGAGCATGAGCAGGGGAAGGACAGAGAGAGAGAGAGAGAGACAGAGAGAGAGACAGAGAGAGAGGATACCAAGCAGGCTCCACACTGCCAGTACAGAGCCTGACACGGGCTCGAACCCACAAACTGTGAGATCATGACCTGAGCCAAAATCCAGAGTCAGACGCTTAACTGACTGAGCCACCCAGGTGCTCCCTGGAAGTGTAGATTTGTCACTGGCAAACAGATTTAGTGTATTTTTTTAAAATGGGAATAAAGAAAAAAGTCAAATATACTCCAAAGCTTTTACAAAGACTACTTTTAGTTATGTGCATGGCTTTTATAATGTGGAGTTATTAGACCTTCATAACTCTGTTTAAACAGGTAAGAAATATTGAGTAAAAGTTAACTCCATCAGATGCCTCTTTAGATTTTGACTTGTAGCCCAACATAACTCACACCTCTTGTGAGAGGATAGTTACTGTCCTGTACTTCTTGGCTAAAAATAGAAGCCACTTTCTGTCTAAAAATGAAGGTGTATGGGTTAAAAAGAAAACCATGTTGAAATAACTCAAGTTGAAATCAAGTTTAAACTCAACTTTAAGTTGACTTTAGTGTCGTACTCCAAAAATGTGATAAAGTTGCCTTGATAAGAATTGCCTCCTGGATCGTGAATGAAGGTGGTAATAGTATACAGATCTGGAGGTTTATCAACCCGCAGCATAGCTCTACTCTTTGCCTGATGAGCGATTCAGTATTTGCCACCAGCCTTGGTGTGTTTTTATTTGCTACGTGGTAGATACTTCTAAAGACATAAGTTTGGAAATTTTAGAAGGGAGTGGGACTGTAGATCTACCCCTTATAGATTCAGCTTTTGCCTCTATTATCAGTTCCCTAGGGATCTTAATAGGTCCTTTAGAATATCTGTGGGCCATTATGCAGGTGAATTAAGGTCTTGATAGAGCCCTAGCAAGCTGGTTTTGTTCTCACTGAGTATAACCCTTCTGCCATATTTTCCTTCCCAGAACTTCATTCCTCCTATCATTAAAGTAAATACGTAGTTTTGGAGTAGTCTAAATCCATGTCTTTCAAACTGATGCCCATATGAATCCCCTGGGTATCTTGTTAAAATGCAAATTCTGTTTCTGGGGTATAGCAAAGATTCTGTGTTACCAGCCATCCAACAGACCACACTTTGAGAACCCCAAATCTGAAGGTTTTCACTGTCCGTGCTCCCAGGGAGACAGGTGGTGGGAAAGGGTGAGTGATAAAACACACATTACATGGAGGAGCCTCATATGTTCATTGCTGTGATTACTCTGGCATGTGACCGGCTGAGTTCAGAGAGAGAGCAGTGTACATATTGAGAACCTTAAGGGGCGCCTGGGTGGCTCAGTCGGTCGAGTGTCTGACTTTGGCTCAGGTCATGATCTTGGGGTCTGTGAGGTCAAGCCCCACATCGGGCTTTGTGCTGACAGCTCAGCCTGCTTTGGATTTCGTGTCTCCTTCTCTCTCTGCCTCTCCCCCACTTGTGTTCTGTCTCTGTCTCAAAAATACATAAATGTTAAAAAAAAAAAAAAAGTTAAAAAAAAAAAAAAAACAACCAACAACTTTGGGACCTGCAGTCCTCCCTCTGCCCTCCAGCAGTTGGATCACATGGGCACATTACTAATCTCTCTACACCTCAGTTTCTGAATTTGTGGCAGGCAGTTAATATGAAAACCTAGGTTTAAGGTTAAAAGATATAATGCATATAAAGTACTTAGTAAGTGCTTGCTATTCATAGCTATTGGTGGTAATAATTCAGAAAACATTTACTGAACACTTACTACATGCCTGGCGTGTTAAGATAGGTATGTAAGGATCAAAAGGCACCTCTTTCAACTGGGATTTAATTGGTTTATTTGGAGTCCCTGGAGGTGAGATTAGATCTAAAACTTTTAACTCTAAGTCCAAAGCCCTTCCTGTCTCATTCTTTCTGTGTGCTCACTGGCTATTTCTTATGATGTGAAGCCACATTAAAACAAACCTGGTTTCAGACAACTTTAAGTAAGTAGAACCCATATACTGACTCTCCGTGAATTCAACATGATCTAACTTTTATTTATTTTTTTTTCAACGTTTATTTATTTTTGGGACAGAGAGAGACAGAGCATGAACGGGGGAGGGGCAGAAAGAGAGGGAGACACAGAATCGGAAACAGGCTCCAGGCTCTGAGCCATCAGCCCAGAGCCCGACGCGGGGCTCGAACTCACGGACCGCGAGATCGTGACCTGGCTGAAGTCGGACGCTTAACCGACTGCGCCACCCAGGCGCCCCATGATCTAACTTTTAAAACCAAAAGTGAGTCCTGTTTGGTTGCTTGGGTTTGCACGAGTTATCTGGGGGGGTTGAGACTGAAGTGTAGGTTTTTGTTTTGTTTCTTATCAGCTGAATTGTTTTGCTTGATCAGCGGGAAAGGAGTAATACCAGAGAATAGGTGTTATCGATTTCTATTCTGGTGGATCCTAAGCATTCATCTGCCTTCCATTTGCCATCCACTTTTTCAAGTGATTTCAAAAGGACTCTGTCTTTGCACGAACTAACTTGTTTTTCTCATACAGACTTAAAAAATATGCACCCTGCCTCTTTTGCAACAAGGCAGCGCAAATGCTGGGTTGCTGGGAGCTGGGTGTTTTCATTTGTCTTTGGTACCTTTCTTTGCAAAGGAAATGATCACTGCCTCAGAATTTATCTTTTCTTTATCTAATAGGTTTTTTAGTTATTGAGAAATGCGAGCTTTTTTCTGAGCTTACAATAGTTTGTGTGTATGTGTGTGTGTGTGTGTGTGTGTGTGTTACATACCTTTGTAATTTTTTAAAAAGATACTGGTTTGGCAGAAACTTAAGTGTGACTATTGTGTTTGTTAAAGCATGATAATCTCACTGAGCAGTCTATAGATAATGAAAACAATGAAATTTGAAAATGTTCATTGTAGGCATTGACAGATTGCTTTCTTTTAGTGCTTTGACAATGTCTTTTTCCTTTGTGCCTTTCTGATTATAAGTTTATCATAACAAAAATTTGTCTAGTTTTGTTATAAAAACTGTAGAAGTGATTTTGGTACTGGCTAACTCTATAGGATCGTTGAAATTACCTGCTCTTCTTTGAGTGTTGGTATATGTCAATCGATTTTTTTTTTTTTTTACAACTTATTTTTCCTGTGTCTTTGTAGATTTTTAAAAAATAACCACTTCATTGGGCTATAATTCACAAACCATAGAATTCACCCACTTGAAGTGTACAGTTCCAAGTTTTAAGTATATTCACAAAATTGTCTTTGCAGATTTTTGCCAGTCCATTTTTCTTTCCTCTTTGTCCTGTGTAGCCCAACCCCCTTCATTTTACCATTCCTTTAACGACTTTTCTTGCTAATTATAGTTTTGGGCATATATAGGTACCCTGACAATGCTAAGAAGCTACATACTTCCTGATTACACTGTGGTTTTTTATTAACTTTATATTAGTGCCATTTTAATGATGAATCATAACCTGTCAACTGTGTCCGTGCGTTATTAAGCCTGGCATGTTTCTCGTTACTCCTCTATCCTTCCTTCCTGCAAACCTCACCCTCCACCATATCCAGTTTGGCTTGTTTACTTTAAATATTGCATTGATTCTAAAACGTGACAGAACTGAACTGGGATGGTTCCATTAAGACTTCACACAGTGGAAACTCCTCTGGAAATGGTTGTTCACTATAGTAACTGTACAAGCAGAGCCAGCTTTCTGTTCAGCTCAGTATCTTTTTTTATTTGTGAAAGAACACCATTGGCTGGCTAATAAAAAAGCAACCAATTGAAAGCAACGTTACTTATCTGACAAAATTCTATTTGGGGCAGTCCACCTTATTATTATTGAATGCTTTTTAGCTCCAGGCCTTTAGCATCTAGAGGAGGGGATAGGGGAAGGTGGGTAGAGACTTTGAGATAAAGTCTAAATGCGTTAATCACCTGCCTAGACCCTATGCTCCTCTACATGGCACCTTTTTTCATTTCCTTATACCTGCCATGGTTTTGGATGTGAAATATAGTCATCATGTTGAAGAGATATTTAGAATCTGGCAGGACTTATTAATTGATTGGATATAGAGAATTAAGGAGAGATAATTGCTAAGGATGAGTTCCAGGATTCAGTTTTTTTTTTATTTTTTTTTATTTTTTTTTTATTTTTTATTAAATTTTTTTTTTTAACGTTTATTATTTTTGGGACAGAGAGAGACAGAGCATGAACGGGGGAGGGGCAGAGAGAGAGGGAGACACAGAATCGGAAACAGGCTCTAGGCTCCGAGCCATCAGCCCAGAGCCTGACGCAGGGCTCGAACTCACGGAGCGCGAGATCGTGACCTGGCTGAAGTCGGACGCTTAACCGACTGCGCCACCCAGGCGCCCCCAGGATTCAGTTTTTCAGGGTAGATGATATTTGCAGTTCATTCAGAAAGGAAATACAAGATGAAGAAATGTTCTGGGATTTGGAAGATGATGGATTCTTTATTATAAACTTTTTAAAAATTTTTACTTATTTTTGAAGGAGAAAGAGAGAACATGAGCAGGGGAGGAGCAGAGAAAGAGGGAGACACAGAATCCAAAGCAGGCTCCAGGCTCTGAGCTGTCAGCACAGAGCCTGACGTGGGGCTCAAACTCCCGAACCATGAGATCATGACCTGAGCTAAAGTCGGACGCTTAACCGACTGAGCCACCCAGGCGCCCCAAGATGATGAATTCTTTAAAAAAATGTTTATTTATTTTTGAGAGGGAGTGAGAGAGGGAGCGAGAGAGAGAGGCAGGCAGAGAGCATGAGCCAGGGAGGGGCAGAGAGAGAGGGAGACAGAATCTGAAGCAGGTTCCAGGCTCTGAGCATTAGCACAGAGCCTGACGAGGGGCTTGCACTCATGAACCGTGAGATCATGATCTGAGCCTAAGTCTGGTGCTTAACCGACTGAGCCACCCAAGTGCCCTGGAAGATGATGAATTCTAATTTGATCATATTGAGTTCATCCAATGGGGAAGTTCTTAGGCAGATGGATATATAGTTCTGAAGCTTAGGAGAAAGAACAAGGCTGGAAACAGATATTGAGGGCCCAGTAGACACTGGTGACTAGGAATACAGAGATGGCTTCTGCCTTCAGGAAGCTTCCAGTCTTCCAGAAGAGGCAGAGGCATGGACTCTGTGAAGAGGAATGTACTCAATGGTGTTTTCCCCCATTAGCCATTGAAATACCAAAGAAAGGAAATCTCAGCATGCATTGTAACTGAGAGGTGGGTAGAGTGGAAAAGCATGATCCCAGGACTCTGGAAAAATACTAGCATATAAAATTGAGCAGAAGAATAGCCTCCAAGAAAATTCCATCTCAGTGGCTGGAGAAGGAGGAGGACCCCTGGAAGAATGTGGGAGCATGAAAGCCAAGAGAAGACATGGAGTCAAGAAGAATGGAGTGCAGGGTTATGCAACAGGAAGTTAGCAGAAAACAAGCACGGGGAGGTGACCTTTGGGTGGCACAGTATACGGGTGGTTCCGGACTTTGGTGAAAGCTGGCAGAGTATAGAGGTAGAAGCCAGGTGCAGTGGGTTGAAGGATGAAGGATGAGGGAGGAGTGATGAAATACAAGGAGTAAGTAGAGAACTTTCTGAAGCAGTTTGCCTCTAAACGGGGGGGGGGGGGGGGGG
>NW_024412400.1:64870925-64901738 GCF_014898765.1 Herpailurus yagouaroundi | reverse complement strand
CCCCCCCCCCCCCCCCCCCCAGCGAGTAGGATAGAGTCAGCTGAGGTTCGAGTCCAGCTGAATGCTTCTTCTGCACCCATGTTTAAAAACCCCAGGGAGGGGGACACCTGGGTGACTCAGTCAGGTAAGCATCCAACTTTGGCTCAGGTCAGGATCTCTTAGTTCATGAGTTCGAGCCCTGCATCAGGCTCTCTGCCATCGGTGCAGAGCCCACTTCAGATCTCCCGTCCTCCTCTACCATTGCACCTACTCTGCTCGCACGCGCTCTTTCTCTCTCTCTCTCAAAAAAAAATATATATGTGTGTATATATATATGTGCGTATATATATACACGTGTGTATGTGTATATATATGTGTGTGTGTACATATATACATGTGTGTATACGTGTGTGTGCAAGTGTGTGTGCATGCGTGTGTGTACACGTGTGTGCGTGTATACGTGTGTGTGCGTGCATGTGTGTGCGTGTGCGTGTGTGTGTATATATATATACACACACACGTGTATGTATATATACATATATATGTATATACGTATACATATACGTATATATGTATATATATTAAAAAAAAAAAAACCTTGGGGAGGGGGCCAAGAAGTCAGAGAGTTGAATTGGCCCAGGGTTCGGTTTTTCAGGTGATTGCAACGGAAGGACAGTGGGACCATCAAGGAGAGGTTTTCAGCAAGAGAGGAGTTAGAGTCGTGGACCATGTGCTCTCAGCTGGATGAACAGGGGCATAAGGGCTGGCATGGGCTGTGGGAGCAGGAACAGCTTGTCCGAGGTGCAGTCCTTGCTGGGTGTCAAAGGTGTGTTTGGATACAAGTTGGATACAGGCACCTGTGAGGAGCCTGAATGCAAAGAGTTAATCAGGCAGTCTTGCTGCTATTCCACCAAAATAGATGGTGGTCTCCTGGTTTTAAGAATGAAAGAGTCACATGGGGTGCCTGGGTGGCGCAGTCGGTTAAGTATCCGACTTCAGCCAGGTCACGATCTCGCGGTCCGTGAGTTCGAGCCCTGCGTCGGGCTCTGGGCTGATGGCTCGGAGCCTGGAGCCTCTTTCTGATTCTGTGTCTCCCTCTCTCTCTGCCCCTCGCCCGTTCATGCTGTCTCTCTCTGTCCCAAAAATAAATAAACGTTGAAAAAAAAAAATTAAAAAAAAAAAAAAGAATGAAAGAGTCACAGGGCAGATCTGTAGCCATTTCATCATGAGCCCTAAATTTGAGATGTTTTGTGGGCTTGGTGGGAGAATACGATGCCACTAATCATATGTGTTCGTCCATCCCACCAGAGGAAGATGGAAATGGTACCTCTATTGTCCTGGCTATGTTAGTTCTTTTTCTAGACTGACTTCTTTTGTTAAAAATTAAGTAAAATCTGTTTATGTCCCTTCTAATAAGTAGTTTGGTTAGGCACAAAGCATGTAGAACAGTTTCCAGCTATCAGGTTTTGATGAGGAGAGTTTATAGAGTATTGTGTCCCTCTGAATATGAAGGTAGTAGCTTACAGGGAATGGACAGAGCAGGGAATGTGACGTTTAGGAGTCATGATATGATTCTCAGACCTAATACTTACACAGTATGACCCTGGTAGGACCTCTTGATCATTTTAAATCTTTGCTTCTTCAGCTGAAAAGAAGGTGAAAAATAATAGTTTGCCCGCGGAATGAGGAAAATCGGATATGATGTATATGTGAAAAATACTTTGTAATCTGGAAAGCAGTATGCTCACGTTCTCTGTTTTGCCCATATTGTGAGCTGTTCTAAGTCTTAATTCACATTTATTCTTTCCTCCTTTGGTCTATAGTTACTGAGAGTCCAGAAGACACTAGGAACTGGGAATCTAGAGATGACCTCTCCCTTCAGGGAACTGAGAATCTTCTAGAGGAGGCAGAGGCCAAGCAGAAAGAGTGTTCTCAGTGGACTCCCCTAAATGCTGTAGAAGCAGTGAGGAGAGGCATCTAAAACAGCCTGGGAGGTCAGGGGAGGCTTCCTGGAGGAGGTGGCACCTGTGAGGAGCCTGAATACAAAGAGTTAGCAGGAAAAGAAGGAGGGTGGAAGAAGGCAAAGCTACAGAGGGAGCAGCCTTTTGGGAGGCTGAGAGGTCGGAGAGCATGGAGCATGTTTGGCTCAGTCCGGCTGAGCAGGGAAACATAATACCTTCCAAAGCTTGACTGTGAAATCACAGCAAAAGAGAAGCGAGAAGTACAGGGGACCATACGTATAAATGAGGTGCTTTGAGGATGTTTTAAGTGGTAATAGGAAGAAACATGAGAGCAGGGAGGTTGATAAGGGAGTTGATTAATGGAAAGGAGGGTTTGAAAGAAGCCCGGGCTTGAGAGCTGGGTGAAGTGGGAAGAGGGGCCGTCTTCTGGGGCTTTGGTGGGAAGGAGGCAAATACATGGAGTAAGGTGAGGAGCAACGAGAGGGTTCCTTCCCTAAAGTGCCTCTTCTCACAGTGTAGGAAGATATGTGAGGTATTCCCGGAGCCCAGCACGGTGGGTGCTCAGGACGTTGTGGTTGCTCAGTAAATAGCTGCTGGTTGAATTACCATCATCCTGGCCGCTTGAGAAGCCCCACAGACAGAGTGGCGTGACTGGAGAGCACAGTGATGTGCTAGTCTGGCTGGCACGCACTGCCTGTCTCCAGTGCACTGAAGTTGGGCAGCCTCTCTTGCAGTTTGCCATTGCTTGTTAGCGCCGATACGGTCCCTGTGCTTTTGATCCCCAGGGATGTTGCAGAGTCGGGTGTCGCTAGAAAATTCTGTTCCTTGGCGACAGTCACGGGAGTGACGGTTTCTTGAGCAATCCCACACTAGTTTTTTCCAGTGAGGCTGGCAGCCTGTCCACACCTACTGAGCAGAGTCTGGCTGCAGCTGAGACAAAAGCGGTTCATCCTGCCTATCTGGTCGTCCTTCTTACACATACTGGACGTGGTTCAGAGCTGCATTATGTGGAAACAAGCCGGCCACAAAACAGACTTGTGTGAGCATGCAGGGGACAAAAGAGGCCTGAGTTCTAGACTTGCCTCTGTTTTCTCTGCATGACCCTGGGCCTCTGTCTTCTCAGTGCATTGAAGGAGGTTGGTCCAATGGATTGCACAGATCATCATCATCACTGACCAAGTTTTGTATCCATTGGTTTCATTAGTCCGGAAATTGTATCCTCATTTCTTACTTCGTGTCTACCACGAAATATATGTGCCACAGGTATATTGAATCAGATTGCACTAGCTTTTCTTTCTTCTCAGATACGTGCATATGCGCAAAGTAAAATAGTGCCCGTTGGTCATGTAATTTACTTGTTCATTCAGTTCATTTCTTCTCAACAAGTGCTAAAGATCTGAGACAGATCATACTTGACGTCTTTCAGAAATGGCAAGGAGCTTGAAACCCCTAAAGAGAGAGTTCAGAGGAATTGAGAAACTTCTCTGAGGCTCAGAGGAGACAGCGGCTTTGCTCCCATAGTGGGGCTGGCCATGGGGATATGTCTAGAGAGTCTGTTACACAAGTTCGACACATGGTCATTCGGGGTCTCCAAGGAGCTTACAGCTCAGGAAGAATGAAACAGACACAAACAGATGACTTCACCTTAGCAAAAGACGTTGCATTTGTATGACGGCCACCAAAGGAACAGCAGATTTGCTAAGTTTTCTACTTTCCACAATTTGTTTGGCATTTAGGAAACATGTCTGTTACCAGGTTTTGTTTTTTCACTTCTCTTGGCTAGAATGTCAGTGGTTGATTGATGTACCTTTCCCATTAATGTGACTAATAGAGAACAGTAATATTTATAATATCAATTATGTATTGAGTTCTTACTCTGTGCCAGGTACCAGATTAAGTACTTTATTAGATCCTATTAGATAAGATTAGTCTCATTTTATAGATGACAGAACTGAGGCTCAGAGAGGCCCAGAGTAATGTAAGTAAAGCAAGAGGCTACTGGTTCTAAGACTCATAAGTGGCAGAACCAGGTAAGAGGCTCTGTCCTTTTTTTTTTTTTTTTTTTTTAAATATTTCTTTAAGTTTATTTATTTTGAGAGAGAATGTGAGCAGGGGAGAGGCAGAGAGGGAGAGAGAATCCCAAGTAGGCTCCATGCTGTCAGCACAGAGCCTGACATGGGCTTAAACCCACACATGGTGAGATCATGGCCTGAGCCAAAAACAGGAGTCAGATGCTTAACCAAGTGAGCCACCCAGGTGCCCCAAGAACCTCTGTTTTTAAGCCAACTGGGCTCACTCAGCGTCTGTACGTTGTTTTCAGATAGGCCAAAGGAATCAGTGAGGATAGATCATGGAGAATTAAGGAAGATGGGGGTCTTGTGACAGGCTAACCCTGGTGGATTCAAAGTTCTCACCTAATTTTTAATTTTTATTGACTGGGTTTGTTTTTGTTGTTGTTTTTGTTGTTGTTTTTGTTGTTGTTATTGTTGTTTGCTCAGAAAAGAGTTTTGAGTGCTTACTGTGCACTGTGGGGATGACCCAGTTGCCTGTCCCCAAGAGTTTACAACATCACAGAGGACATGAGGCGTGCCCCCAAACCTCTGAGATATAAGCACCACCGAAAACTTAGAAACCAGATGATGCAAAGCTTAGTCAAGAGAGATGTTGTCTCTACCTGCAGGGGATGGGTTGGGGAGAGTCAGCAAAGTTTCAGTAAGAGGAAATGTGGAAAGTCTCAGCAGGCAGAGACGTGGAGGATGGGAGGGTATTTAAAGTGACAGAAGATGCCCGGGTGGGGAAAAGACCAGGGCCAAATGTAGAGTTATGTGCATAATTATAATTCAAACACTCAGGTAACCACTACTGAGATCAAGAAAAAGAACTGTGCCAGCCACTTCAGAAGCCGGCCTCATATGCCCCATCTCAGTGCCAACCTCTCAATCCCCAAAATTATCACTATCTTTGTATTTCTTGATAGTTTTATCACCTCAGTGTGCAGCCCTAGACACTAGGGTTTAATCTTGCTTGTTTTATCATTTTCTTACTTGGTATGTATTTTGAGCCCATTTTAATCTACAGATTCTCTTGCATCCTTTTCTTTTCCTTATAATTTTTCTTGAATAAAATCTTGGGCTGTTTGACCTATAGACTTGCCCATGGTCTGAATTTTGCTGGTTGTATCCTCATGGTACAGTTCAGTATGCCCCTCTGTATTTCCTTCTGTAAATTGGCAGTTGGCTTCAGAGGCCTGATCAGATGGAGGCTCAATCCCTAAGACCCATTTGGCCAGACAAATGAGTAGCAAGTGAGTATAACTTGAGTAGGAGCTTGGGCCAAAAGGGCATTTTGAGTAGAGATCAGAAATCCAAATGCTATAATCGTGATCTTGGCCTATGTATGGTCCAACTCTCTCTCTCTCTCTCTCTCTCTCTCTCTCTCTCTCTGTGTGTGTGTGTGTGTGTGTGTGTGTGTGTGTGTGTGTGTGTAGGGGGCAGAGAAACTAGAAGGGCCACTTTGTAGGTTTTGGAACCAGGGGACAGCATCTTCACAGGTATCTTTTCCAGCCACATATCTACATGGAAGTGACTGTATTGGTCACAATGTTAAAACGGTGGACTAAGGAGTGTCTGAAGTCTTGAAATATTATGCAAGATGGTTGGTTGTCCTTTTCTTTAGTACTGTGCTATAAAGTTGCTAAGAATTTCCTATAAATGCTCTGTAAGTAAAACTATGTGATAGGGAATGGTAAGTTCATAGTATACATACTTTTGTGACTAGCATACAAATATCATAAGTCTAGACAGAAATATGAGTCTTAAATCAAGAAGAATAAAAAGAACAAATCTAAGTAAAAGGAAGAAATCTAAGAAGGTTATATGTTGAAAGAGAGGGAGATTTGTACTTAAGAAAATCTGAAAATACTCACTTTTTCCAGATGGCTTATTGAAAACTGCTACCATAAGTAGAATTTATTTATTTTTATTATTTTTTAAAGTTTATTTATTTATGTAATCTCTATACCCATCATGGGGCTTGAACCCATGACCCTGAGATCAAGAGTCACATGCTCTTCCGACTGAGCCAGCCAGGTGTCCCTACCATGAATAAAATTTAAATAAGGCAGTGGTCTCACAAGTATTATTTCTTTCTTTATTTTTTTAGTTTATTTACTTATCTTTTGAGAGACAAGAGAGAGTGTGAGCAGGGAAGGGACAGAGAGAGAGGGAAAGTCCCAAGCAGTCTCCGTGCTGTCAGTGCAGAGCCCGACATGGGGCTTGAACTCCTGAAACTGAGATCATGACCTGAGCTGAAATCAAGAGTTGGACGCTCAACCAATTGGGCCACCCAGGTGTCCCTCACAAGTATTATTCCTTAGAGGAACTTCTCGGTGTCCTTATTCCCCTTGTGTTGCATTTGAAAAGTAAGAAGACTAGTTTATAATAATGGCAACTAATATGCACATGGCACTTAGTTTGGGCCAGATATTCCATTTTTAGCATTTTATATGTTAACTAATTTAATCTTACAACAACCCAATAAGGTAGGCATTATGACGCTTCCCATTGTATGGACTGGAAATTGAGGCATAGAGAGGTTAAGTTACTTGTTTAAGTTTATACAACCAATAAGTGGGGAATGGACATACAAACTTAGGTAGCTGTATCATTCTAGTGCACTACCCCTAGGCTAGAATCCAGGTGGGAGCTGGGGCCAGTGGCTCAGGTATTTCTCTAATAGGGAGGCTACATATCTGTTTTCAGTCTGATCTATCTGTTCTTAGTTTCAGGAGAGCTCAGAAGTAAGTCCTGGCCCCACTGCACACTGCAGACAAATGACCCAATACGTGGTCCCTCTCCTTTTTCTTTGACCCTTGATTTACTCACCTCTGCTGTAGAAGGAATAATAATACTTCCCTTATAGAGTATTCTGAAGATCAGTGAGATTGAGTATTGGAGAATGTGTTAAAAGAAGTAATATGTTATGTTGGCTATAATGTTAATAATATGCATTATCATCATCACTTCTCTATTTTTGAGGAACTTGTGAAAAGAGCTTCATTTTATTTGAAATATTTGGACTTCTAGAATAAAGAGAGGGGGCTTCCTAATTTTGACTACTTTGGTGTTAAGGAGAGGAAATTTTCAAATGAACATATTAAGGCTTTCCTGTTTTAAAAGTTTAATCGAAACAACTTTAATAACTCCTTCAAGAAGGCAAAAGCAAATTTAGCTTCAGTTTTGATGATTGTTTTCCCTCACCTGAGCATCACTATCATTAATAGTGGAAGCTCCAACGTTATAGATAAGAGCCATGGATCATCAAGGCTCCACTCGGAAGGTTTAGTTGCCTGAAAAAAGGCCAGGTTTGGGGTGCCTGAGTGGCTCAGTTGGTTGAGCGTTCAAGTCTTGATTTTGGCTCACGTCATGATCCTAGGGTTGTGGGATTGAGCCCCATGTCGAACTCTGTGCTGAACATGGAGCCTGCTTAAGATTCTCTCTCTCTCTGTCTCTCTCTCTCTCTCTCTTTCTCTCCCCACCTCTCTCTCCCTCCCTCTGTCCCTTCCCCTCCGCCCCCACTCACACATGCGTTTTCTCTCTCTCTCTTTCCCTCTCTCTCTCTCTCTCTCTCTCAATAAAATAAAATAAAGGCCAGATTTGCTTTCAGTTCCAGTACAGGCCCATTTAACTTTATCTTTTTAGCATTGGTGTTGAACCAGTCCCCAAACATGGCCAACATTTGTGCATGCCAACTGTTGATTTTTAGGGTAAATCAGATTAGAGTTTACAAATATACAAGCATTCCCGAGGGTGGGTGAGGGATGTTGTGGAACAAAGCACTTCGCAGTATTTTACATATTACCTTGTTAGTGGGTCCCCAGTATCGGCTGAATATAGAAAGAATAGTGAATTTCATTTTTGCAAAGAATGTAACAATAATTAACCAAGATTGGATTTAAAGACATTAGTAAAATGTCACTTATATTTGATAGTTTTTAAATTTGTCTTAAATGTTTCAAAAGTACAGATTAACATTTAGGAAACAAAAACCTATGTACCTATAACATCCAGATTTAACAGGTTTTATTATTTAGACCTATATCCTTCTGAATTGAAATAAGAAGCAAAGAAAATGTTACGGGTATATTAAATCCTCTTAGTACCCCTTCCTAATTGCACTCTTTCCCATCCTTGCTCTCTAAAGGTGACTACTCTTCTGAAGTTGTTGTATATTATTTCCTCAATTCCTTTTAGGTCCTACTTCTACATATGTCAATGGACAACATACAGGATTGTGCTGTGTATTTTTTAATCTTAAACAAAAGTTCTAAGATGTCTTTTTTTTCACCAAACTTTGTGTTGAGATTTATTCATGTTGATACATGTAGTTCTGATCCATTTATTTTCTCTGTTGTATAGTATTTCATTAAAAATATTATTTATTCATTCTCTGATAAATGGACACTCTCGTCCAGTTTTCTTTACTGTGAACAGTGCTTCAGTGCTCATTCATAATACATTTTCTTATGTAAACTCACCCATCGTTGAGTTTCTTGGGGAATATATTTAGGGGAAGAATTGCTGGCAGTAGCTTATGCCTTCTTCAAGTTTATTGCCAAATATCTTTCCAATGGGTTATTTTAACTCCCATTTGTATCAAGCAGTGCATGAGAGTTCCATTACCTTACTGATACATTATAATTTCTGACTTGCAAAAATTTTCCTAATTCAATGGATATGAAAAAGTATCTTACTGTTTTAATATGACTTCTCTGATTACTGGGAAGGTTAAACATGTTTAAAGATTCACTGTAAATTTAGAATTCTTCCTCTGTGAGTTGCCTGTGTATATTCCTGGTTTATTTCCTGTTGGCCTTTGGATCTTCTTCTTTATGTATTTATAGGAGTACTTTGTATATTCTATGTATATCTTCTCCAAACTTGGATTTGTTGTTTAATTTTGCCATTTGTGTAACAAGTTTTAAATTTTAGTGTAGTTAAATTTATTAGCTTTTCCTTCATGGTTTGTGCCTTTTATGTCTTGTTAAGATTCTTTTGTGACCCTGAGGTCATAAAGACATTCTTCTGTAGGTTAATATTTTCCTTATTCATATTTAGGACATTAATCAACATAGAATTATTCTTATGGGAGCTGTGAGATAGAGAACTAATTTTATTGTATATTTCTTTGTGAATTGCCGGTAGTGCTAGCATTATTTATTGAGGGTTTATTCTTTCTTTACTAATTGTTTTCCATGCCACTCTCGTCATAAACCAAGACCTGTATATGCATAGGTTTGTTTTGGGGGTCACTATTTGGTTCTCTGTGTCTCTTTCTCTGTTAGTACCATGCCATTTTAATCTCTCCAGCTTTTTTTTTTTTTAAGTTTATTTGTTGAGAGAAGAGAGAGAGAGAGAGAGAGAGAGAGAGAGAGAG
Organism: Herpailurus yagouaroundi; assembly: GCF_014898765.1. NCBI lineage: Eukaryota > Metazoa > Chordata > Mammalia > Carnivora > Felidae > Herpailurus > Herpailurus yagouaroundi. The sequence goes on along the minus strand of NW_024412400.1, from coordinate 64,892,364 downwards.
AGAGAGAGAGAGAAAGAACTAGGGAGGGACAGAGAGAGAGAGAGAGAACTGGGGAGGGACAGAGAGAGAGAGAGAGTGAGAGAGAGAGAGAAAGAACTGGGGAGGGACAGAGAGAGAGAACTGGGGAGGGACAGAGAGAGAGAGAGAACTGGGGAGGGACAGAGAGAGAGAGAACTGGGGAGGGACAGAGAGAGGGAGAGAGAATCCCAAACAGGCTCTTCCTTGTCAGTGCAGAGCCCAGTGTGGGGTTTGAACTCAAAGTAAGATTGTGACCTGAGCCAAAACCAAGAGTTGGACGCTTAACTGACTGAGCCACCCAGGCACCCCTATAATAATTCTTGATATCTGGTTGGACAAGGCTTATTTGCCTATTCTTAATTCTCTTCTGTTATGAATTTTAGGGTCATATTGTCAAGTTCTCTGAGAAATTCTTTGAAATTTGAATTAGTAGATTAGTTTCAGGAAAAATAACATATATTCATTTATTTGGTTCCATATTTATCAAGTTTGGGGATATAATTTTACTGTCTTATAGCCTCCATTCGTTTCTGATGAGAGATGAGTGGTCCTTAGTATGGTTCTCTTAAATTTTGTAAGTCCTTTTTGTCTGGCTGCTTTTGACATCTTCTCTTTTCTTTATATGCTAGCAGCTTGGTTTTATTGTGCATAGATGTGATTTTCTTTGTATTTTTTCCTGCTTGGGATTCACCAAATTTCCTCAATCTGTAAATTTATTTTGTTTACCAAATTTGATAAAATTTGTGGCCATTATTTCTTTAAACTTTTTTTTTTCGCCCTCATTTTTTCTCTAGCCCAACTTTCTGGGCCTGAAATTACATGTATGTTGGATCTTTTGATGTTATCCCATAAGTCACTGGGACTTTGCTCATTTATTAGAAACCTTCCCCCTCCCCTTCATCTGTTCTTCAGATTGGATGATTTCTAGTGATCTGTCTTCAATTTCACGGATTCTTTCTTCTGTCATTGCTATTCTGTTAAGCCCATCCAATGAATTTTTCTTTTATTGAGATTCCCTTTACATTCTTGAGCTTATTATAATAGTTGCTTTAAAATCCTTATCAGTTGATTTTAACATCTTAGAATGAGTCTTCATTAACAATAGGCTTTTCTCTTCAGGATGAGTCATGTTTTTCTGTTTCTATATCCATGTCCAATAGTTTTAGGTGACATTATGACTGAGATATTGTAGAAGCTCAATTCAGTTCTGTTCAAGAGGTTTGTTGTTGGTTTTTTTTTTGTTTTGTTTTTTTGTTTTTTTTGTTTTTTGTTTTCTGTTTTTGAGTGTGCAGTTGATTTGGCTGGACTTAAACTCCAAACTCTGCCTTTCCTGTGGTGGGCAGCTGCGGAAACCTCTGTTGAAGTCACTTTTGTAGTATGAGTTGCTTTGGAGTGTACCCACGCCTGCATGGTTCAAAGTCAGCCTGTGCAGAATTTGACACTCCTCCTCTGTGGCTCTCCTTTCCAAGGTTTCCCACTTCAGTTTTCAGCTGCTGTGAAAGCCAGGAAACCTGTTATCTGGTTCTCCAAGCCAGCAGGATTATGGATTTTCTGAGTTTTAGTCACCCAACCTGGCTCGGACTTAGTCTGCCTTTAGACAAAAGCGGTGCCATTCTTTTCTTCCAAATGTAGATTACTTTCCATTTCCTGCTTCTTTCTGGTTGTTCTGTAGCCAGTTATTTTTTATAATTGAATTGGTAGTCCTCATCTGCGGGATGGCTGGCGGATCTAATAGGGACTACACCACCATCACTGAAAGCCAGAAATTGGAATCCTAGATCAGTTTTATATAAAGTTTCTCATTTTGTAGTTACCTCAGTTCCATGCAGTTTCTGCCCCGGGCTGCTGGGTACAGTTCTTCTAGTCTCTTTTAAACAGTGTAACTCTTTGAGGCTCTAGGTTATTCGGGGAGTCCAGCTTCCAGGCACCTGCCTCCTATCGTCCTGGGGTCATGTCTTCTAACATTCATGTGGGGACAGATCTGTAATCTCAGCTCTTTTATCCAAGACCAAAACCCCTGGGCACCTTCAGCTTCAGTTCCAGTATACTCATCTGACTTTCATTTGTTTCTTCATCCTTGCAAATTGAAGGTTTTCCTTCATGATTGCTTTTGTTGTTGCTGCCTTAGCTTTTATCCTTAACTAAGTATTTTTAAAATATGATTACAGTTTATTCAGCAATTCTGTGTTTGTACTGGGAAAGAGACAGCTACATTAGCTTAATCCATTTTGTTTTCAGACATTTGTGGCAATGTTTTCTATAGTGTGTGACATCAGACCATCCTCAGAATTCAATTCTGACTGCTAGTTCTTGTCCTCAGGAGGGGACTGGGCTCTGATGTGGGTACCAGGGACTCAGTCAGAGGCATAACTAACATTATTTCAGCATCTGTTAGAGCCCCAACTCCAAGCCACTCACTTTATATCATTTAATTCTTCCAATTCTTTACTTCCAACAGCATTACCCGTTTATAGATTAGGAGACTGAGACTTAGAGATATAGAGATTTAGAGACTTGTTTCGGCATAAGGAGATTCAGAATTCAAGCTGTTTGACTCAAAATCACATACCTTCAGTGATCGTCTGCTGCCTCCACAGATATTTTTTCTAAGTATGTGAATGGGTAAAAAAAAAATAAGACTTTGTTGTGTTTATCAGCAGCCATGACAAAATTTGAGGGCTCATTAGCACGGGGGAATGTCTGGAGGAGTCTACACATGTGTTTGCCAGCTCCATTCTTCTCATTGGCGAGATTTGTGGGATATCACAGAAAATGCTCAGTTTTGCCTCAACTCACTCAGAAGGAAGTTGTTTCTTCCTTTGGAGAGAAGTGAAAGGGAGGATTCGTAAGAAGTTTAGACGGCTGGAAAGAACTTTAATGACAAAGTCTACATGAGGGGATGCAGGTTCTTCCTGAATGGGGCTGCCATCACAAGATGCAAGGATCAGTTTTAAGAAAAAAGAAAGCAATGATAGTAGAAAATGATAAAGCCAAACCTTTGAATTCACAGTTTAGCTTCTTAATCAACATGTGTTCTTATCAAAACCAACATGCACCCACTAAAACTAATATTTAATATTTTGAGCCAGTGAAAGAAAAATTTTCTTAAAACCATTTTCATTTTGGAAAAAGTATTTATTTTGTTCATGTGCACGCACTGAATCATTGGTGGTCTAAGTCTACCTTAGCGAGAAAAAGGTTTACTTAGTTTTTCAAGGAGCACATTATTTGTTCCTATAAATTCATGTGTAGGGGCGCCTGGGTGGCGCAGTCGGTTAAGCGTCCGACTTCAGCCAGGTCACGATCTCGCGGTCCGTGAGTTCGAGCCCCGCGTCAGGCTCTGGGCTGATGGCTCAGAGCCTGGAGCCTGTTTCCGATTCTGTGTCTCCCTCTCTCTCTGCCCCTCCCCCGTTCATGCTCTGTCTCTCTCTGTCCCAAAAATAAATAAACGTTGAAAAAAAAATTAAATAAAAAAAAATAAATTCATGTGTAGTTAGCTTCCTCTCCTATAGACCCAGCACAATACATAGGTATTCTGCTCTTGGCCATAAAAAATTGCCCATAAACACAAAATGATGTTATTTTCAGAAGTCTGATCACAGTTTTTAAGCCGTGTTAATTACCTTTTTATTTTAATAAATAATACACCTTTATTTTAATAATATGCCTATACCTAAAATAATATACTTATATTTTAATAAAGAATTTTCCCTGAGGGATCCTTCTTGATTTAAGTCAATCCATTGCTTATACAAAGTCTCTCACATACACTTAATAAACTTTGGAATTAAGAGGGGGCCCTCCCCTCCAAATACAAATGTTTATATGTATTGCCATTAATGGAAGCAGGAGCAAATCTTACTTAGGTGTTTGCTCAGAACATCTAAATTCCCTTGGCATTTGGGGTAGGTTTTTATCTCCTGGATGGGGTTGCTTCGAATGTATTGTTTTCTCTGGCATTTAGTGATGCTGAAAGGGGAGTCTTTTTTCCAATAATGTCTCTGTTGTATTCATTTCAGTGTTTAGGTGAGGAAACTGAGCACTAAAGTGACTTTGTCCAGGTTAATCAAGGCAACAATAGGAGCAAATGAGGCAGTTGTCTCCCATCAGGTTTCTGTGTGACCTTGAGCTAGTCATTTAGCCTGTCTGTGCCCTCAGTTGCCTTGTCTGTCAAAAGGGGCTAGGAATAGTAAAGGCGGTGGAGTTAATGCAGGCGAACCTCCTAGATCAGTGTCTGACACAAAAGCACCATGAAAGTTTTCTTTTTATTATTACCAGTAACTTCACAGAATGGATGTCTACAGGAGGCAGGGTGGTTCATGGTTCCTGTTGGTTTCAACACTACCCTAGTCCGAGTTTCCTGGATAATAGAGTCTGAGCTAAGGTTGCATGGTGGGCTTTATCCAGCAGCAAGAGTGAGGGTTGAAGGGAAGAGAGAGGGAAGGAGCATGAAAGGTGGTGCATTGCTTGGCTGCCATAACTTCACAAGAACATCAGCCCGTTGCTCAGTCATATAGAAAGCTTCTAGCTTGGCTGTGTGGTACCCATGTGCTCAGTGCAGTCAGGCAGGGAGGGGAGGGGAGGGGCATGTGTCCACCAGCACCTTAACTCCCCTGATCTCATAGGCTGTGTAACTCAGTTCCCCATGCTCCCTCTGCCCATACACACAACTCTGGAGGTGACTGGGTTCCAGCTCTAGTGTAGCACTGCTGCCTCGGAATCCAGAAGCCTGAGGATGAGCCAGTGTCTCTGTGGGTCTGGCCAGAGGTGGGTGGAGCTGGGGTGCTGGAGCCACACCAGCTCCTGCTGGACCATGTGCTGTGCATGCTGTGCAGGAGCCCTGCCCTCAGCCTGAAGGAGGCAGAGATGGATGGTGGTGTGAGGAGAAGAGGGGACAGTGGCAGTGATGTGTATCTCCGTGGAGCCCAGTGGCAGAGGCTGGGGAGGCAGGCAGTGTGGAACCATCAGTGTGGTCTCTGCCCCGGGACCAGCCTTGCCACTCACCTCTGTGCAGCCTCAGTAAGCTTCTGTCCTCAATTCTAAGTGAGATTATCACGAGAATTAGAAGAAATATATGTAACGTGCCTTTAGTGCTTGGCCCAGAATAGAAAATAAATGACAGGGAATACTTTCCTATCTACCTATATTTGAAATAGAGATCACTTTCCCTTAACACTTGTATTTGCCTCTGGAAATAAAACATCCACTTGAATTGAAAGTTATGACTGAGATGAACCAAAGGAGGCTGGTACTACAGCAAAGGGGAATATTTAACCCTAGGGCATGTCAACGGAAATGGCTAAGAAAGCTTATGGCAGAGAAGAGAGGCCATCCAAGGAGGTCAAAGGATTCAGGGAAAATCATGAGAATCAAGAAATGATTCCACGCTAAAATTTGTTTTGTGTAATTATAGATTTGTTTTTCTTTTTAGCTAGGGAAAAGGGAGAACACACGGTTTCCAACTCTTGTCCCGTGGGCACAGTGAGTCTAGGTTATTTAGCACCATCATCTGCAATCTTGACCCTCAGGAAGGATAGCAGTGTCAGTGTTAGACCAAATGGAGGCTGTGATAGGAAACCAGGAAGGAAGGATAAGCAAACGGGAGATTGCTAGGCTCTGGGGGCCCCAAGGTCAGATCAGATCTGAAACTCAGAGGGAGGATAGTGTTTGGGAATCATACTTATAGTTCCTGGAACCATAGAAGTGACAGCAAGTCTGAGTTCAAAGGCTATGCACAGAAGGGACTATGATTCCACAGAGCATCTCCTTTTCCTGATATGGGTACAAGCAGAACACGGAAACAGAACAGGGGGATGGCTTTCGAGTCAGCCAGAGCTGTGCTGAGAGCTGACTTACTGACCTTCGGACTTGTCACCTTGGTCAGCCTGTCTTGTTATCTGTAAAGGGGGAATAGCAGCCATACCTCCATCATGACCTTGTTGTGAGGACATGTGAAAAGCTCTTGGTGGAAGCCTGGCACACAGTTAGCTCTGATAGCAGTTCACTGTCTTACTTGCTACTGCTTCAGCAGCCTGTGTATTTCTTGCAGGTTATATTCCTCTTGGAGTTCTTTCAACCAGATGGCTTTTCCATCTGAGAGTATCTGTGGTATATGAAGGAAATGTCTTTGTGGCATTCACTGGATAACCTGGAGCTGACTGGTTTCTCAGTAGATAGCTCACTGATGAAGTCATTTAATCAATAAATATTGATTGAGCAGGTGCTCAGCAAGGTGTCGGGGGTAAACAGTCTGGCTCTCACCCTCCCCCACCTTAGAGTGTCCTCATCTGGTGGTACGAGGGACGCGTCAGCACCTCAGCTCATGATTACTGCTCAGTGGAAGGGCTTCTTTTTTTTTTTTTTAATTTTTTTTTTAACGTTTATTTATTTTTGAGACAGAGAGAGACAGAGCATGAACGGGGGAGGGGCAGAGAGAGAGGGAGACACAGAATCGGAAACAGGCTCCAGGCTCTGAGCCATCAGCCCAGAGCCCAACGCGGGGCTCGAACTCACGGACCGCGAGATCGTGACCTGAGCCAAAGTCGGACGCTTAACCGACTGCGCCACCCAGGCGCCCCTGGAAGGGCTTCTTAAACTAAGGTTTTGAAAGGGACATCTGTGAACCTATGAAAATATATGCAAAATACTGTGTGTCAGGATATATTCATTTTTTTTCTGGGGTTGGGGGTCCATAAATCTCATCAAAGCCACAAAGGGTACTGGACCTAAAAGGGAGCAGGAGTCACTGCCACAGACACAAGGGACACTGTAATGCCTTACCAGCCAGGGAGAGGAAGATGAGGCCAGGGAGATGTGCAAAGAACAGGAAATGCATTAACTGGGCTTGACTGCTTTATGCCTGGTGATTGTTTTTTTCACTCAAAGTCTTGGTGGCTTCTCTCCAAATGGGGGAATTGAGTCCAGAAAATTTCAGGACTGGTTAAATGGGAGAGCCCTATTCTTAGAGGAGCCCATCCAGGAAGACAGTTGCTAGATGGTACATTAATTTGGGAGCTAACTAAGAGATGAAAGGCAGGATATTTTCTAGCCTGTCAGCCCTGAAAAATACTGAAATGAAAGAAACTTTCCTAAGGTTAATTTTCAGGGGCCACCTGTTAATAGAATTCAAGGGAATATTAGCAACCTAGACTACTTTGGCCTGTAGATGTGTGTGCATTATGACACTGGTTCCTCAAGCTTCCTGAGGTGGAAAGTATAGGTGGCACTGTTTCCATTTTACAGATGAGATGCTGAAACCCTGGAGGCTGCGGGTTGCCCAGGTTACACTGATAAAAAGGGTAGAACTACCATGGTCATCTGGCCTGTCCCCTCCACCACGGACATTTAATTATCTGCCCAAGGTGCATAATAAGCCCTCCATTGATATTTGTGGAACTAATGTTCTTTTATTTAAAAAAATCAAAGATCCAAGTAAACACCAAGAATTTTTAAAAAATTTTTTTGATGTGTTATTTTCTCAAAATATATCATCTGGAATGTAAACTATGATAATATCATTTACTTTATACAAAGTCAGCTCAACTAAAAAAATATTTATCCAAGGTTTAGTGTGTCACCAGAGATTGAGTTTAGTACTTGAATCCACATTTACGATGTTTGCATTTCAAGGAACATCGAGTCAGTTCTGTACAAATCATTGCTATATAATGTGTTTGGGGGAGGTTATGTAGTATGGGTCCACCAATTAATTTCATCATAATGAAAAATGGGAAAACAAGAAATCCCCATGACTCAGTTCGGTTTTAAATGATCTAATTATAATTCATTTCACGTTCAAACATGACTCTTGGTTTGGAAATCCATTCCATTTATTTCTCTAGGTAAGCACAAATAATGTATTGGAAAAAAAATATGGGGAACTCTGCATGTTCTGTTAGAAAGGGAAACAAGAAGTAAATCGGTTACCTTCTCAAAATGAGTGTTAAGTTTTGGGTTATTGTTGTTCCTTTCTGAGCTGTTTTACTCTACGAGCATGTAAAATGGGAGTGAAAGTCTTCAGTGTCTGCCCCTCCTGCTAGCCCCAGTTCTACTTCTGGCTGGTTAAGTAGCTGGACTTTGGAGCCAGATCGACCAGGGTTGGGTCCAGCTCCATCACTTCCCAGCTGCACGGCTCTGGGCAAGTTGCCCATCTAAGCTTCTCATCTTAAAAATGGGGGTAAGAATAGGACTCAGCTCCTAAGGTTATTGTGAGGATTCAAGGAGATCATGCGATTAATCTTTTTGAATAGTGGCTGGCATTTAGTATGTACTCAGCTAATATTGAGTAATGTTAATATTTATTTTAATATTAGTAGTTATATTTGATAGTCTGTATTTTAGCGAAGGCATTGCATATATATATTATATATATACATATATATATACAATACAATATAGACAATCAAATATATACAATAAGACTATCAAATATATATATACAATAAGACTATCAAATATATGTATATTTACTAATATATATACAAATATATATACATATATATATACATATCAGTATATATATATACTATCAGATAGGAAAATATCTGCTTCCTTTGATGTCCTATTTTCCAGTGATGTTGAAAATGAAGATCAGAAAAAACTCTAGAGTTCTCTGATTTCACCCCTGAATAACGGGAAGTAATTAAATGTTCCCTGCAAAAAATTTTAATTCTAGTATTCAATACCAGAAAAGAAAAAAAAACAACCCTATTTACTTTCCAGATAGAGATGCAAACAAAAATAAAACACAGCTGCTGTTACTGCTCCATGGGCACCATCTCTACTTGGTACCAAGAGAGATAATGATCTTGCAGTATAATTTTATAAGGAGATAATGAAATCAATTACATTATCTCAAGGCTAAACACTGAAGGCCTTATCCCATTGCTGGTTAAGATGGACTGTAACTGTGGCAGCTGCTCACCCACCGTTATAGATTATTTTGGATGAGAGAAAACATGGGCTAATAAATTAAGATTTGACAACATAGGAGTGTCGATGGCCTTACAGTTTGATATTCAAGAATGAAAGCAGCAATACAATTGATGGATAAAAATTCAACACAAAGCAACCACGGACATGAGTGAAGGCAGTGATAAACAATTTGGTTCATTTTGATTATTAAATTGTAAAGTTTTCACAAAAGCTTAGAAAAAAAATCTGCAAACCGTTTGGGTCCACTGAAACTCCATGTGATCTTATAAAATATTATGAACCACAAAAATAAGAGGCTAAGAAGAAATATAGGAGGCTGTCGGGATATGTTTCTATTAATTATAATGACTATAGAGTTAGTAGGATTCCTTCCAAGGCATGGTGATTGAAGTAGATAACATCTTTTGTTGTTATGATACTTAAACTTTATAGAAAAGATTAATTTATAGACATTCAACCCATTAAATAAAATCAATAATTATGAACTTCTATAACCAAGTCCGTGAGATTTCAGGGCCAGAAAATCTGCTTTATAAATAAGTGAATTCAACACTGACACAAGTTGCGTGACCTTGGGCAAGTTCCTTATCTAACTCTTTCAGAATAATCATAAATACCAGGTAGTATCATATTAAATAAGTGTGCTAAAATTGTGCTTATTAGCACATAGTAAAAACTTGAATATAAATGATAAGAGGCTTCCTTTCTGCTTCTTTTCTCACTCTTAAGTTTTTTACAAGTTTATATGCTGCTTTTCTTTCTTTTTGAAAAATTATTTTTATTTTAGCTTGATCTAGTGAATCTGTACTATTTATTCCAGTTATCTTGCAGTGTATAATTATTCTAGTCTCTATATCTTAAATTTAACATGCATTTTAACAGACACTCTGTCCAAAAGAAAAGTCATTGGAATAACCCTTGTTTTCCTTTGCTGTGCTAGGAAAGTTGGCAGAGTTAACCATAAGACAGTTTAATCAATAGAAAAGGGCTTACAAATTCATGAGTAGCAACGATATGATGTAATTTCTTACTTGTTTTTCCTTGTCTCATTTCCTTTAAGTTTCTCATTACCTTGTTTTTTAAATAAAGCAAAACCTGGCTCACGGTTGGCATCTAGTAAGTGTTTGTTGAATCGAGAAGGAAGGAAATTAATATTTTAATTGTGACCAGAGGCAACAAGCTCCTCGATGGAAGCTGAACAGACAGTCATTAAATTATGCTGATTAGGAAACATCTGCCACCTGCTTCTCGTATTCATATGAAGAACTACTTGGGTTAATTTCTTAGGTTAAAGTAAGTACATTATAAGGGGAAGCTGAGTAATATATATAGCATTTTTTTGTCTATAGTTAAGGTTCCAGTGTTAAAAGGACCTTAGAGGAGATGGCTCAACCTCCTTAGTTTATTACCAAGAGGAGTTACCAAGGCCCTGAGAGTGTAAATGGGCCCATCCCGAGGTGCTGAGCATCAAGAGGAGGTCATTTCCTATTCTTCCCATTTGAATCTTGCCCAAGAGCACTTGTTTTACTGAAACTTCCATCTGTTCCAGGGGCATTTAGATGTCTACCAAAACTATACGGAAAGGTAAAGACTGTGGTTGAGAAGATCAGCTTTTGGGTCAGAGAGACCTGGTTTTTAAATCCGTTCACTACTTACTAGCTCTGTGACTTTGGATGCAAATTACGTAATCTCTCTATGCCTCAGTGTTTTTATCTGTAAAGAGGGGTTGATAAACTTCCGTCATCTTCGATGGAAATAACAAAACTTCATAGATTATTATTGATGATAAACATGATAATGTATAAAAAGGACTTATCACCAAGCCAGGTACATATGAAGTGATTGGTACACGTAAACTGTTATTATAATATAAATGAGAAGTGGAGAAGAAAGTTGAAGGGAAGTGATGTAGGCAAGGATAGGCCTGTGTTTTGCTAATAGTGGGCCATCGATACGGCTGCAAGCTTCCTTATGGCCAACATGGAGAAAGAAACATGATTGATTACATACTTCACAGAGAACTTTGCCATATTAATTATGTATCTCTGGCCAAACCAGAGCCACATTCCTCCAGCCCAATCTTCTGAATTTCCAAACAAAATCTCTTTCTACCAGACACGGCAGTATAGGTTCCTGAGACTTGACGGATTACAGTAAGGGCTGTCCAAGTTTGGCCAAGACTCTCTTAGCGTTTCCCACAGAGACCCCCAGCTTCTTGATCACACCTGTAGGAGAGAACCTGGCCAAGGGTCTTCCACTCAGCACATGTCGTTCTCAGGAAGGCCTTGGACCTTGGAGGAGGCCAGGAATGAATTTGGGGTTATGTAGCTTATTCCTCTCACCCATGTCAGGAGCTCCTTAACTGCAGGAACCAGCCTTATTCATCTTTACAGATTTCCTCATCGCCTCTCACAGTGAATGGCAGACGCTCAGTAAATGTTTGTGATTTGCAGGAATGAATGGACATGTGTGGTGGAATTGCTGGTATGAAAAACCTGCTGTTTTAGGGCCGGGCTGTAACAGAGTGATTCTTTCCAGCAGTATGAATCTGTCATTCAGCTCTGAGGATGGCGCTCAAGGTTTGAATCTTAGTATTTAAAGGAAAAATAAAATCTATATGAAAATGAACTCTTCTTCCCTGGGTACTGATGTTTAAAGACTTGTGTTATTAAATGTAGAAATGAGATAGAACTGGTTTTCTTCAAAAAGGAGAGAAGTACGATTTGAGCACCTCCAGTATCTTTCAGAATAGGTAGACTAATCAATTACCTTTCAAGACACGTACATTATTATAAGTCATGGAAAGTCCCGGCCCGAACCTCATGTTTCAAAAAGATAGTATTTACACTTTGCTTGGGATATCACCTACAGAGGAAATGTGGAAAAGGTTATGCTGTCATGAAAATGTCTTAAATCTGCTTATTGAAATTGTTGTAAAATGCCCTAAAATGTCTTTAGAAAATATTTAAAGTTGCTTAATTTCACGTGATATTTTTCCGTGTGTTTGTTAGAGTTAAGTATCAATTTATTTTCTCTGAATAACCATGCCCAAACCAGTCACCCTGGAGTTTCCTCATTTATCCAACTTAATGAAATTGGGTGAAAGCTATGCTGGCATTTATTCAATGTAGTGTTTCTCTTTCGTACTTGCTTGTGATTAAGGATCTCACTCCAATTTAATTTACAGGCTAGGAATCTTTTAAATGTTAAAGAGGAAAATAAATGAAAACATTGTTTGACTAAACTGGGGCTCACACAGAGCTAGTTGACTTGTTTCCATATGCTGTATCTAAGCCTGGATTCATATTGTAGAATAGGGTTTTATTTGACCAAAATAATAAATCCTTGTAACCCCCCTTTTTTTCCCAGCCCCTTTGCTCTTACCCTGTCTGAAGCCAACATGTCACTGAAAAATGAGCCAAGAGTAAATACCTCTGCACTGCAGAAAATCGCTGCTGACATGAGTAATTTGATAGAAAATCTGGACACACGGGAGCTGCACTTTGAGGGAGAAGAGGTGGATTATGATGTGTCTCCCAGCGATCCCAAGATACAGGAAGGTAAAGACTGGTGGTCTGAGTGACAAGAGAGTTTCTCAGAGTTGCCTGGCAGAGAGCAGATTTGAAATAACCAGCAAATGATTGATCATCCTTGCTGATGTCCTACCCTGGGCTGAGACCATTTTACTAGCTGTATTCTTGTTGTAGCAGGTTATGATTCTTAAACAGATGCCCATAAAAGGCGAGTTATGCTAATATCGTGTATTCTTACAATATCATTGTGTCCTTGCAATAACTTTATTTACTTGTTTATTTTTTAGTGTGTATTCCTTTCTCTGCTATTTATAAGACTCAAGGATTTAAGGAGCCTAATGTACAGACGTATCTCACCGGCTGTCCAATAAAAGCCCAAGTTTTGGAAGTGGAGCGCTTTACATCTACAACAAGGGTCAGAGCATTTATGGACTCACCTCTTTTGGTCCACGTATACCAATTAACACACTGACTTCCATTTCCCTTCCTCATAGCTATGATATGTTTTTAGCTTTTTTTTTTTTTTTCAAATAACTTGTCAGTCCTATTTACCTCTCAAGAATTTGCTTTCCGTTGAGTCTTGATTCTCATATGCCTTTTTCCTCATTCTGGAAAATGCTTTTTTTTTTTTAATATGCACCTAAGGCAATTTATGACTTTAATAAATTGCTGAGTGCCGCTCCTAGTCCTCCTCTCTCCTCGATTTTCTGTTTAACGTGGGCTCTTGGGGCATCACCATTCCACCTAGACTGTCACATAGAAGCCAAGGAAGAGTTTAGCTTTCCTAATGCTGGTTTAGCAAGAAAATAATGATGCTGCCTGGCTCTTGAAAGAAAAAGAAAAAAAGCAAGGATGTTGGACCCACCAGTGTCATCACCCAGAGACGGTGCTGAGAGAATACTGCTGGCATCTTCTGCTGCTCTCTGATCTGTTCCTGGCACCTGTCCTTTAGGTCTGTTCGTGGGGCCTGAGTGCTGGAAGGCGGCTTCCATGAAGATGACTTCATCAAGCAAAGCATCACTCTTTGGTGTGGATTAGACTAGGTTGTGAGGGGAGCCACCATTGCTCTGTTACTGACTGTACATCACAGTTATCAGTCTGATAAGTAGAGGGCATTGCCGCAGGCAGGTGGCCTTTGTCCCTTCAGGTTGAGCTCTGGCCACGGCAGACTAAGGCCACCTTTGCTCCTGCCTCAGGGGAAGTGTAGAACAGCCTTTCTCCAGAGACAGGTTCTGTCTGCCTTTCCTCCTTGTCTTTTGCAGAGTGGCATGTGTTACCTGGGTCCTGATAGTTTTGCTTAGTGGCCTGTCCTGACCTACCTGTGTGTATGTTCTGACTCCTAACACCCACCTTTGTGTGCAGCCTTTCCTTTAGGCCCTTTATATGAAGGGGGGTCTCTACCTCCCTGATATACCACTGAGCACAATGCACTCAGAAATGTCTTTAATGTGGCCTTTGCCTTCTTAGTTTGCCTACCAGCTTTTAGCTTCAGAGGGGATACGCATGCTCAGAGGGTGAAATGCACAGACTTCAGGGCCAGACTGCATGGTTGAAATCCTGTCTTTGCTTTGTGATCTCCAACAAGTTACTTAATCTTTCTGTTTGTCAGTTTTCACATGTGAATAATGCTAAATAATGGATGTAACGGTGCCCACCATATAGGTTTCTTATGAGGACTTAATAATAATAATAATACACAGCATTATGCAAGGGTATTGCATATTGTATTGTTGGGGAGCAAGAATGTTCTGTCTGTTTCCAAGATCCTCCTAGCTGGACTAAGACTCAAAATGACATGAGACCCATTAACATGGGTCAAATTTGATTTCATTAAGTATGGGCAATCCACACAGACGTGGAAATTCCAAAGACAGGCACGTCTGGGACTTCAAAGAGAAAGAATGCAATTCACAGGGAGATGACAAAGAGCAAATGTTTGGTAACAAATGTTTACCAGGCCACTTGGAAATAGTGGGACATATGGAGGACTTTGATCAAACAGGCCTTGCTAGTTCTTCCCTGTCTACCATAGCTGGTTCATCGTATAATCTGTGATGGTGGCTCTCCTCCTGGAGTGGGTCCTCTAGCTCAATTCTTTCTAGGCGCTTGAGGGGGAGGTAAAGAGCTTTTCCTGGATCTGCTGGGTTTTGACTGGTTTTTAACTCAAAGTAGTCTTCATGACAAAGTGGCCCATCTTGGGGTGGCCCATCCTTGGCCCTTATAGTATTACATAAGCATACACTAATACTACATATTATTATTAATAGTAGGTGTCTCCTAAGGTTATTCACAAAGATAAATAAATATTCAGGACCCCCAAACCAGGGACTTCTCTGTGCTTGGACTCTTCTTCTGTTAGTTAGGTGAGATTGATTTAGTCCTATTCTAATCTGAGTCTGTGTGAGAAAGCTAAGGATCATCTTTTTAAATTTCTTTTTAATGTTTATCTATTTTGAGAGAAAACGAGAGACAGCACACACGTGCATGCAGGAGATGGGCAGAGAGAGAATGCTAAGCAGGTTCCACACTCTTACTGCAGAACCTGATGTGGGGCTTGATCTCACACTGTAAGATCCTGACCTGAGCTGAAATTAAGAGTCGGATGCTTAATTGACTGAGTCACTGAGGCGCCCTGCTAAGGATCATCGTTATCCTACTTCGTGTTTAGTTTACTAAGAAATATGAACTAAAGTCATGCAGTATAAATGTGATTCCAGGTAAATAAAAACACACTTTTTCTAATTACTGAACACATTCTATGTGCTAGCTCAAGGCAAGGCCCTTCTCTTTTCATTTCTGTGACAGCCCAATGAGGTAGGTGTTCTTCAGGCCCTCTCAGGCTGGAGATCTTCCATTTGCCCTCCAGTGCCTCCTCCTACCTTTTTCTACCCTGTGCTCTGCCCCTCAGGGCTCTCTGCTTTTGTCCTCTGGTAGGGCTCAGACAGTGAAGAGCCCAGATAGGAGATTGGGGTTACCTTGGGCTGACTGCGTCCCTTGACCAAAGGCACCCCTTTCCCCAAGGCAGCCATCCTTACATGGTTCTCTCCTTCTTGTTCCAGTACCTGGCCCTGCATCTTGTTCCTTCAGGACTAGGAATGCCTTCAGAGTCCCAGGTTACTGTCCTTCCTTTATGGTTTCCTTACCCCTATCACATCTTTATAAGCAGTCCCTTTATTAAAACTCTTCAGATTATTCCAATTCCAGAGAATTCCAGTAATTCGGCTGGGATGTTGTCTGACAGAAGTGACGCTTGGCTGAGGCATCACAGCTGGTAGGCTGCACCACAGGGTTTCAGACCTTTAAAATCTTCAAGAAGGATGTGGCAGCTTGTTTTCATCGTATCATACCACCTGACAATTGCTAAGAAGTTTGGTGTACAAAGTCTTGTATTTATATGTGAGGGATAAAACTTGGCATTTGAAAAAGTTTTGAAGTATTCAGTTTTTGTAGATTGGTAAATATAATCCTTGGAAATGTAGTAGCTTTCCTAAATTGTATAATTTTTCTTATTTATTTGGTTCATCTTAAATTGAGCATTTTTCACTTGAATGCAAAGTTTCTGGCCACTCAGAATTTTCCTGCATTCTTCTCTGTGACACATGATGGAGGATGACACCTGTAGTAATGTAAAAGTGAACGTAAAGTAAAAGGCAACATATAATATTGAACCCCAGAACTGTTTTTTTTCTACTTCCGGTTGTAGTAATTGTCATGAATCCTAACTAGAGGAGAAGCAAATGCTACATTTGAATATTTACAAGTGATATGGCTGGATTTCAGACTTAAGAGCACAAGTTGCATTGATACTCTTGCTCATATTTTATATAGTAAAGCATGGCCACTCTGTGTAGATGTAGAAGTTAGCAAAATAGGACTGTGGGGGACGCCTGGGTGGCTCAGTTGGTTAAGCATCCGACTTCAGCTCAGGTCATGATCTCGTGGTTCATGAGTTTGAGCCCCTCATCAGGCTCTGTGCAGACAGCTCAGAGCCTAGAGCCTGCTTTGGATTCTGTGTCTCCCTCTCTCTCTGCCCTCCCCAACTTGCTCTCTGTGTCTCTCAAAAACAAATGAACATTAAAAAAAATTTAAAAAGATTAAAAAAAAATAGGACTGAGGGCCAGGAATCACGCATGTGGTTGCTGACACGAGAGCCTGGATAAATAAAGTAGCAGAGGAGACATTTACTTTCTCTACCCCCAACATCTTTGGTGCCTAAATCTTCCAGGAAGGGCCAGTGTCCTTTGGGTAGTCCAGAGTGCCCACTGCCTAGCCACCCTACACGCCATCCCCCTGTCCATGGAACTTCCTTCAAGATCTCCTCCGCTTTATAAATATCCCTCAGCCTCCTCACACTTTGTACTGTATCAAAAGTATCCCCCAGGCCTGTTAGTTCTGACTGAAATCATTACCAAGATATATTTGCATTTTAATAAGAGATATTTTTTAAAATTTTAAATGGGGATTCATTTTAGTTAAGTAATTGGGAAAAATATTTTGTGCGTAGTCTTTCACTT
This sequence comes from Herpailurus yagouaroundi, assembly GCF_014898765.1. Lineage (NCBI taxonomy): Eukaryota > Metazoa > Chordata > Mammalia > Carnivora > Felidae > Herpailurus > Herpailurus yagouaroundi. The sequence goes on along the minus strand of NW_024412400.1, from coordinate 64,875,365 downwards.
TTTCCCTCTAATCATCCTGTACCTTGTTGGTCACTGGTGGTCCTTCAGAGCAAGGAGATGTTGTAGACAGGGGTGGACCTTGGAATATGTTTCAGAAGGAGAAGGCATTAATGTCATCTGTGAAGGACAAGCTGCTGGCTAAGATCATGCTCCTGGAATCCATTTCCTCCAGCTTTCCTCTCACCCGCTCCAGTGGTCTGTTCACTGTTTATACTTTGGGACAAGCAAAAATCACCGCTGATATCTAATTAGGGTCTTCACTCATTGTCTCCTTTAGCTGATTTCTTGTTTCAGGGCTGTGTGTGTGTGTATTTAGAGCAATACGACTTGTGGAAGTTTATCTTTGGTGTGATTCAGAGTTTGTCTTATGTATATTATATATGTTTTATATATATATAATATATATATTATATATATATTATATATATATAATACATATATAATATACATAAAAAAAACTCAGAATTAAAAAATATATATATATATGGAAATTTTATTTCTGTAACCACTTGTTTTAGGAAACATTTTGTCTGAGCTATTGTTCATTGAAAGACTTTAGACTTTGTTATCTAAAATATCAATCATTTTTATTGATCACTGTAGGTACCAAGTATCAATCTTTACACTATTGAATTAACACATGGGGAATTTAAATGGCAAGTTAAGAGGAAATTCAAACACTTTCAAGAATTTCATAGAGAGCTGCTCAAGTACAAAGCTTTTATCCGAATCCCCATTCCCACCAGAAGGTAACTGTTTCAGAATTAATTATAAAGTTATCCCAGTATGCAAGCTGGATGGAAAGAGTATTTTATCTATATTATGGGCTAACTTGTCCGTTGTTGGTGGATATTTCTATTAAACAAGCTCTTCTAAAAATAAACATAAAATGCTTTTATGCTCATATTTATGCTTTCATTTAAATGAGAGTAATACTCAAAGAATAATAAATGTTTCCATTTTGTGTGTGTGTGTGTGTGTGTGTTAGGCACACGTTTAGAAGACAGAATGTCAAAGAAGAGCCTCGAGAGATGCCAAGTTTGCCCCGTTCATCTGAAAACATGATCAGGGAAGAACAATTCTTCGGTAGAAGGGTAAGCCCTTTCAGTCTTCTGTTGTTCAAAATATAATTTTGCAGTGCTGTAGAAACATGGCGGCTCCTGGGAGGTGAGGGGGACCTGGCTGCAACTTTTCTTTCCCCCGATCCCTCACACAGGCTAGCTTAGCATCTTTGGAACTTGTTAGGCAGCCTTCTTCTCCAGGTCAGAATGGCTGCATCAGAATGGTTGCATTTCCCAGAAGAGGAAGAGTGTTCTATGAAGAAGTTTTCCTCTGCAGGAACCTCTTTGGGCTGGTTGTGAGTCAAGCTTGAGCTCACCATTGAGGGTTTTGAGATATACTCCTTTAAAAGCATTTATTTCTACCCGTTTGCTCCAGACTTCATAGTAGCTTGTCCCAAGTATATGTGAAGTCTGATTACCAAACTATAAGTGGGCCCTTAGGGTCAGAGAAGAGTAGGACAGAAGCCCCAGGAGCAGGTGCTCTGCCTCAGTGATATGGTGCCGCACAGGGTAGAAGATGAATTGTTTTTCAGTAGAAAATTAACAAGGAGGGGAGCCTGGGTGGCTCAGTCAGTTAAGCGGCTGACTTCGGCTCAGGTCATGATCTTGCGGTCTGTGAGTTCGAGCCCCGTGTCGGGCTCTGTGCTGACAGCTCAGAGCCTGGAGCCTGCTTCGGATTCTGTGTCTCCCCCTCTCTGACCCTCCCCTGTTCATGTTCTCTCTCTGTCTCAAAAATAAATAAAAGTTAAAAAAAATAAAAAAAAAAAAATTAACAAGGAAATATCAGCTCTGTTTTGTAATCTGAAACTTTTATCCTGAAAGGGATATTTGACTTCTCCTTTGTATAGTTGTCATCTTGTTTAAAATCCTTTTAGGGATCTAGAATACATATTGTCCATGTATCATGGAAAATGATACAGTTTGGGGTTACTGTGTGCACTTACATGAAAATGCAGCTGAAAATGAGAAGCTGTGGCTTTAACAGTGCATCCACACATCATCATAGTCGATGTGATTGTCATTAACCTCTCACATTTGACCATATTTGAAATCAGAATATAAGTACTAGAAAGTGTCTCTCTCTCTCTCTTTTTAAACTTCCCCCCTTTCCCCCTGAAGAGATGTTAAAAAAAACTGCAGTATATCTACCAGTAGTAAATTCAGTGTTGAAATTAAGGAAATCGAGGTTTTTGATAAAATCAACAAATGCCTTAAAACAGTCTACTATGGGCAAGTCCTGTGCTAGTAATTATGGAAGATTGAACGAATATACAGCTTGGGCCTCTTCAACAGTTTGTAAAAGACCTAAGCACATGAAAAGTTGAATAGCAGGAAGCAATTTAAATAAAAGTTCAGGGGAACTATGGAAATAACTCCTTAGTGCTATTCACGATTCCTTGTCCACTGATAATATGAACAAATAATTGAATAAATTGCAGAAGTAAAGATTGGATAATGGTCACACCACTGTCACTGTTTAAAATTTTAAGTATGAGGACATTATCTCTTCTCTCCTATATTTGTGTTACAGAAACAACTGGAAGATTATTTGACAAAGCTACTGAAAATGCCCATGTATAGAAACTACCATGCAACAGTAAGTACCGTTCAGTGACTTAAATTTTGAAGTACTTTGTAAAAGCATAAATCGGCTGCTAAATTTTGGATCATTTTATCAACACAAGTGCTTGTATCCACTTGTGCGTTCCTCGGGTTAAAATTAATGAAATGAATGAAAAGTTGATTTGACAGCAATAATCTAGTTCACAGTGATGTTGTTTTTAAAAATATCAACTATAAATTGATGTGTCTAGATGAACTTGTAACACTGGTCTAGGCTAGATTATCTAGAAATCAATGCCCTTCTCTTCTCAGGTTTCCAGAATAATGCCCCAAAGCATTTCTAACCCTGAAGAAAAAAACCAAAAAAACACTGAGTATAAGTGATGAAAACAGCTGAGCAGAGTTGAATACCCAAAGATTAGACAGAGCGTAGTGCTTGGTTGGCCATCTGATTGGCCTGCGATGCTTATAAAGGGCCTGTCTTTTCATGTGAAAGTGAGAAGCATGGGAAAAGCTAGGGAGAGAAAAAACTCCCGAGAAATAAGAGAAAAGAGGTGGTGGGGCTTAGAAGCAGCTGGGAGGCACACAGCTGGCAAACAGAAGGGGGTGGGCTTTTATAGAAGTTCTCAGAAAACAATAAGCTCAGCCCTTTTAGAGGCCTTGGAGGTGGGGTGTTTTTAAAGGGTTCACCTTCAATTATCAAAAGTCCAGGTAACTGAGACAATATTGGATTATTGTGTTTTTGTGTCTGTGTCTTATAAACTGTACTGCTGTGGGGTTGAACGTACGCATGTGGTGTATGTGGAACTTAAGGACAGACACGGATATGTCCTACAAGATGTGGCCTCCAGTTTAGAGAGTGGTGGCACATAAGGGAAGTTGTCTGTGTATTGAGGAAAGGAAGCAAGAGCACCTGGACTCTTTGGAGTTTTCTGGTGAATTGCTGCCCGCCAGGGTATTATTTGGAGGCCGGGACGTGTACCCGGCTGGTCCCCTTTACACACAAAGGATCCAGGGCCGAGCCACAGTCCCCCTTCTACAGCAATTTGCTGTATGTCTGTTTGATGGACTTGAAGGAGCGTATGTGGTTTCATAATCCTGGAGAAGTATTTTCCCAGGGAGACTGGCAACATGGGTCCAACCAGAGGATCTCAAGAGGAGGAGGGTGGGAGGGATTTCTTCCCTCCTAGGACTCAGGAATGTGCATCTTTGAAAGAGTATAACGAGTAAGGATATTACTGCTATTATTTACAATTAGTTAACTGCTATTTCTCCTGCTAAAAATGCTGCTTCCTGTTGTGCTCTCTGAAATCACATATGCTGTTTTCTTTAATAGAGATTTATTTAAATGTGTACTAGTACCAGTATGCAATAATTTTCTATTTGTTTTACTGTTCTGCCTGCCTGTGACTTTACTTGTACTATTTCTTGTGGCTTTGAAACAGTGATTGCTGAGTTTAGTTTTCTCTTTCTATGGATAGTACTACAGTTTGGATTCTAATGCTGATTAAATGATGATTACCTTTTTTTAAATGTTCATTTTAATTAATTTTCCAATCATAAAACATTTTCCAAAGTTGAGCCATAGTGTATCTGGAAATTCTAGAATGTCTTCTAAACATTTCCTTGGAGAGGGAAAACCTGGTTACAACTCACCTAATTTATGTTACTCCACATTTTTGATGGCAACTTATTTACCCCAAGAACAGAATTCTCCAAAATGATTCAACTTTTGTAAGATACGGTTTGATCTATCTTAATTTTCTTTCTTTCTTTCTTTCTTTCTTTCTTTCTTTCTTTCTTTCTTTCTTTCTTT
>NW_024412400.1:64842868-64870915 GCF_014898765.1 Herpailurus yagouaroundi | reverse complement strand
TTTCTTTCTTTCTTTCTTTCTTTCTTTCTTTCTTTCTTTCTTTCTTTTAATCTTCTAACATTATTTAACTTTCCTGTGAGGCACTGTGGCCTGGAGACTAGATTTATGGGCTTTTGCCTCATATTTGTCAAATTAGATTGGCATCTTTGTGTCTCCTTTGATAACTGTGAGAAATATTAAAACTCTTATCTATAAAATCATATTAAAAGTTATTTTTATACAATCATATATAATTAACTTATTTTTGTAAGTGTAAAGCAAACCTATTAGAAATTAATTTGGGTTTTTAGGCCAGAGGTCATGGATCATAGGTCAAGGGATCAGATAGGATCATATCTCAAATTTCAATAAAATTTCAGTGAAATTAGACATGGACAACTTTTCTTATTTTCATATGGTCATTGGTTAAGTTGGTATTTAGATAAGTAACTTTTTATTCAGGAGAATGACTTAAAAAATGTTTTTTAATGTTTGTTTATTTTTGAGAGACAGAATGTGAGTGGGGGCGGGGGCAGAGAGAGAGGGAGACACAGAATCTGAAACAGGCTCCAGGCTCTGAGCTGTCAGCACAGAACCTGATGTGGGGCTTGAACTCACGAACTGTGAGATCATGACCTGAGCTGAAGTCAGACTGAGCCACCCAGGCACCCCAGAGAATGACTTTTTAAAAATTTCTTTTAATGGAAACCAATTTGACAATAAATTTCATATTAAAAAATAATAATAAAATAAAAGAAAATATTAAGTACATAAAAAATAAAATAAAATTTCTTTTATACTCTTTGAGGTTCTGAAAGACAGAACATCTTAGTGTTTTAGTGGATTTAACATCAGATAGTTCCCTCAGAGATTATTGGTAATTCATTGTTTTCTTTACTCATTTGTAAAATAGGGATAAATGTATTTTGACTCTCTTCAAGGCATAATATGCTAAAAAAAAAAGAGAGAGAGACATATTTACTCAATTAACATACAAAATCTCAAGCAGAATTCCTTTTGTGTTCTAAATTTTATTAGTGCTAGCTCTAGTACTGAACCTACTAGCTGGGCATTTTAATTAATAACTGGAAAATGCTTAGATCCCAGGGAATTTAAAGGAAGAGTCATTAGGAACAGCAAATGCACTATTTTTGTAGCTGAAGATTAAAATCTAGAAATGGAACAAAGTGCATAATTTCCAAGATTGGTTGTCCTAGGTGGATATGATGCTGCTAACTTCCGGTAAGTCATTTGACTGTCGTAACTCAGATTCCTTACCTCTGAGAGGCTAATTTCAAGCTAATTTCCCCGTTGGAAGGAAGGAATCTGAAGATAAACATCCTGTAGGTTAATAATACTGAGTTCACCCCTCCCATGTTTTGTGAGGTGAATGAATTTAGTTTGAGGGGAAGAATGGGTAGAGATGAATAAAGGTGTTTCCATGCCAACAAAGAAGCTGTACTGTTAAACAGCTGTGCTTGCAAATTAAGGGAGGTGTTGTCATTCTCATGATTGAGTCTTAAGAGTTGGGAGAGTCCAGCCTCTCAGTTTCCTCCATAGATGAGCCATCTTCTCTTCTCTCTGGTGTGGTGTTAACCGTCTGACTGTGAAGGCAGTCTTTCCTGGCATAGTTGAGCCTACCTCCCAGCCTCACCATAAAGGCCCTGCCCAACCCAATGCTCTTGTGTCCCTTCTGAGAATTTCCTACTTCGGCACTTGCTAGAATTTTTGTTACCTCGGGCTTAAAGGGGACCACTGAACACCTCCCTTCTCTTCCAGTACAAAGATGAGGTAGGACAGTAGTGTATATATGACTGCCAGGTAATTTCCAGGGTTTACTGTTACCCCTTGGGTTACTTGCTTGTCCCTTGTCATATACTTTCCTGTTTCTCTAATGTTTAATTGTATTTTTCACAAGTTTCTTTGAAAAAAAAACATTGATTAATGCATTATTCAAAAGATCAATAAGCCCAGTGGAATACTGTCCAGCTAAATTGATCATTAATTCATGTTTTTGAGTATCACTTGTGCAAATAGAAAATGGAATTATTATCACTAAAGATACACTGAAAAGTTGGACAACACAATCTTTGTTAAATTTCAAAATGTATTATTGGGGTTTGCTTTTTTTATGTTTGAGAGAAAGACAGAGAGACAGAGAGAGACAGAGAGAGACAGAGAGAGACAGAGAGAGAGAGAGAGAGAGAGAGAAGGGGAAGGACAGAAACAGAGGGAGACACAGAATCCAAAGCAGGCTTCAGGCTCCAAGCTGTCAGTAAAGAGCCCCACATGGGGCTCGAACTCACAAACTGCAAGATCATGACCCAAGCTGAAGTCGGATGCTTAATTGATTGAGCCACGCAGGTGCCTATTGGGGTTTGCTTCTAAATTGACCTTGCCACACTCACTTTTAATCTGATAAATCTATTTTAGAGCATGCATGGCCAGAGATTTTTTTTTTTTTTTTTTTTTTTTTTTTGTCTGTAATAGAGCTAGTTTTTTTTCTTGAAATCTCACCCAGGTGCTCCTGGACAATTAACGTCTTTCTCCACACTAGGGGTTTCTAAAAATATATATATATATATTAGAGCATGCATGGCCAGAGATTTTTTTTTTGTCTATAATAGAGCTAGTTTTTTTTTTTTCTTGAAATCTCTCCCTAGTGAAACTAAAGTGATGAAGATCATTTTTCATTTTATATTGGTGCACAACTTTACATTTTCTGTATTACTAATACATATATTTTTAATTTACACTTAGCAGTTTTATTATGATATTCTAAAGTTATGATTTTGGAATTATTTCAAAGAATACTTCCGGTGTCAACCCTATGATAAGAGCTATATGAATAAGAAATCATCCAGGTATTAGATAAATGGTTTCCTTGATTTCTGCTTTTCATTTCCTGTTCTACCATTTATCTGTTCTGTAGCTTTGCATAAATTAGTTACACCTCTGTCATAGTTTCTTCCAGTATAAACCAGGATTGATATTTTCTCTCTGCTCCCTAGAGATGAAATGAGAAGTTGTGGTTTAGGGTTTTGAAACAGTTTGGATTCCATGCTCAAAGTCTGTGATGTCACTTCTAATAAGTCATGCATTACTACATTCTCTAATTTGAAGCATTTCCACAAATCAGATAAAAAAATATGATACCAAATCGCCATCTTGTATATAAGAAATGAAACATAAAGACTTTATATAAAATCTCTATGAAAAATTTAATTTGAGGATATGTTTGATTTGGGGTTTCTAAGTCTTTCTGAATTTTATTTTATTTTTTTAAAAAAATTTTTTAACGTTTTTTATTTATTTTTTTTATTTTTTATTTTTATTATTTTTTTAATTTTTATTATATTTTATTTTTTATTTTTGAGACAGAGAGAGACAGAGCATGAACGGGGGAGGGGCAGAGAGAGAGGGAGACACAGAATCGGAAGCAGGCTCCAGGCTCTGAGCCATCAGCCCAGAGCCCGATGCGGGGCTTGAACTCACGGACCGCGAGATCGTGACCTGAGCTGAAGTCGGACGCTTAACCAACTGAGCCACCCAGGCGCCCCAGTCTTTCTGAATTTTAAATACTTCCTCAAACAACCCTAAGAAAGATATGGAAACAATTGGATAAAGACCGACAGCAGTGAAAGATTTGTAATTTTTTTCTTCCAAGGTTAATATTAGGTTATTTTCCATCACATATACAAAACTTTAAAGGAAAACTGTTATGTTTCATTTTATTAATCCTGTTTACAAGCCTAGATCAAATGCCATTTTGTCTGAAGTGTCACATCAGCAAGGAAGTAGTCCCCTTTCCTCCATAACTACTTTGACATGTAATTGTTGTGGTTCTTCCCACAGAACTTTGTGGATATGGAGTGTTTTCCGTGTCTGGTCTCCCCTCTGCTTCTTGGCCCCAGGAGCATTATCTTTTTTGACTTTGAATTTTCTGTTAATGCTGTTACTGCATGGTTTGCAACCTCTGGTAGATCTGGGCTTACTGTGGCTGCTTTTAAAGAAAATACTGTAATTTGGGAACAAAATAATGTGTAACTCTAGTTGTTGCAAGGAATACATGAGATAAAACTCCTGCGTGTGCTGAGAATCACGTAATGTTCTTGGTTTTCCCCTCTGCACTTTCATATTTTCATCTAACACTCATGGGGAATGGCTTACAGCTTTTGCAGCTTTGTTTTGAGGAAACTGACTAGTCTGACCTAATTCTGAGTCTATCCCTTGCTAATTATTGATATTGGACAGTTTATTTAGCTTCTTTTTTTAAAGTTTATTTATTTTTTTTGAGACAGATAGAGCACAAGTAGAAAAGGGGCAGAGAGAGAAGGGGACGGAAGATCCAAAACGGGCTCTGTGCTGACAGCAGAGTGCCTGATGTGGGGCTCAGTCTCACAAACTGTGAGATCATGACCTGAGCTGAAGTCAGACACTCAACCGACTGAGCCACCCAGGTGCCCCTGGACAATTAATGTCTTTCTCCATACTAGGGGTTTCTAAAAAAAAAAAAAAAAAAAAAAAAAAAAAAAAAAAAAAAAAAAAATTAATGTTTATTTTTGAGAGAGAGAGACAGACAGAGTGTGAGTGGGAGAGGGGCAGAGAGAGGGAGACACAGAATCTGAAGCAGGCTCCAGGCTCAGCTGTTAGCACAGAGCCTGATGCAGGGCTCGAACTCAAGAACTGTGAGATCATGACCTGAGTCATAAGTTGGATGAGCATGAGTTGGATGCTCAACCAACCGAGCCACCCAGGTGCCCCTCTACACCTGGGGCTTTTAAACTATGACCCATGGACCAAATCAAGCTCACTGCCTGTTTTTGTATGGTCCATGAGCTAAGAATAGTTTTTACATTTTTTTTTTAATTTTTTTTTTTCAACGTTTATTTATTTTTGGGACAGAGAGAGACAGAGCATGAACGGGGGAGGGGCAGAGAGAGAGGGAGACACAGAATCGGAAACAGGCTCCAGGCTCTGAGCCATCAGCCCAGAGCCCGACGCGGGGCTCGAACTCACGGACCGCGAGATCGTGACCTGGCTGAAGTCGGACGCTTAACCAACTGCGCCACCCAGGCGCCCCTAGTTTTTACATTTTAAATGTTTGAAAAAAATTTAAAAAGAGTAATATTTTGTGACATAAAAATTATATTAAATTTTGTATTTTAGTATGCATAAATTAAGTTTTAATGTAATGCGGTCATGCTTATTCATTTATGTATTGTCTATGGATGCTTTTATGCTACAATAGTTAAAGTATATGATTCACAGAGCCTAAATTTTTTGTTGACTCTTTGCAGAGAAAGTTTGCCGATTCCTGTTCTAATCCTCAGTTTCATCTTCTGTACAATGGGAAAAATAGCACCTATTTCAGAGAGATTTGAGACAGTGTGTGAAAAATGCTTAGTAGGGGGCCAACAGATAGATATTAAGTACTTAGTAAATGTTAGCTATTGGTGTCATTATTATAATATTTGTAGTTTTTATCTTATAATTTGTATAGGAAAGATGGGCCTAAAATTCGCTTCCTTTGCTACTCAATAAAAATAGAATTATTTTTATATTATTGTTACATAAAATCATTTTATTTCATTTGTATTAAAATATTCTGGTATTCCTGATGTTCAAAGACCTCCCCAAACTCGCCTCAACCTACTCTGCCATTTAATTTCACGTAACTATCTTCATCTTCCTCACTCTAGCCCAAATGTACATCCCAAGAGCTCTTTACACCTTCCCTGTTTTGCTTCCCCCTTCATCTCCCACTTCCACATGCCAAGTCTAGCCCACCTTTCAGAAGCTGGCCCCAACATTGCCGCCTTCACACACCGCTATTATTTGTGTGCACACTATGTGACACAGTCCCCCTTCCCCAGCAAAGAAAACACAGAAGAGTTTTGGGAGTAAATCCTCTCTCCTCAACTTTCTTGAACATTCTGTCTCTACGTGTGAGAGCAGACATCACTTTCTAGGTTGTGTTTGAATTATGTACACACTTCTGATCTGTTCTCTCGCAGAGGTGAAAACAGGGCAATGCCATTGTTCTGTGTAGTCCCCCAGATATGTTTACACATAGCAGTATCTAATGCATGTTTTTTTTCCAAATGTGTACGTTTATCTTTTTTCCTTCCGACTTTCTAAAGTATGAATTTCTGGCCTCTTTTCAGACAGAATTCCTTGACATAAGCCAGCTGTCTTTCATCCATGATTTGGGACCAAAGGGCATGTAAGTTCCGTGTTGCATCTTAAAGAGAAGTGTGAAAGTTGATAAGCATTACCATTTGATTTGCCAGCATGCCATGGTGACAAAGCCTACCTGGCTTTCCTGCTACCTTCTTTTCTCCTCAACAGAGTCAGAGCCTCTCAGGGACTCTATTTATACACAGTGGTACCTTGCTATGTTGAACAAGGGAATCAACTGCTCCACTCTCTTATTACAGCCCAGATTTCCTCTGGCCCAGTAGTAGGAATGTTTAATACAGGCGGCAAATATGAAATACGGGAGAAAGCATTAGAAATAAATACACACTATTGTATATTGGAAAGTGGCAAGAGAACAGATCTTAAAAGTCCTCATCACAAGGAAAAAATGTAGAACTGCATGTGGCGATGGAGGTTAACTAGCTTCTTGAGTTAAGAGCATTGTTAGTAATTGTTTTAATTTTTTTCTTTCATTAAGCCATTAGTATTTTTTTAATGTTTATTTATTTTTGAGAGAGAGAGAGATTGAGATCATAACTGGGGGAGGACAGAAAGAGAGGGAGAGAAAGCATCCTAAGCAGGTTCTGAGCTGTCAGTGCAGGCATCCACACAGAGCTCGATCTCATGAACCATGAGATCATGACCTAAGCTGAAGTCAAGAGTTGGTTGCTTAACCTCTGAGCCACCCAGGCGCCCCAAGCCATTATTATCATTATTTCTTGTCCTATCTTTCAAAATCAAGATATTTCTCTTTCCAAAGCTCTCATAGCTGTGCTCTACTCCTTTGGTATGACTTGGTCCTAGAACTGTAGGTGAAAAGATGCAGAAATCCCTGGGAACATGTGGGCGAGCACCTCCAGTGGTCTCAATGTGAGCTGAACCATTCCTTTGCAGGCATTTGGCAATGTCTGGGGTCTTTTTCAGCTTGTCACAATGACTAGAGGGTACAGTCAGCATTTGGAGCCAGAAGCAAGGATGCTTAAGGTCTGCAGTGTGAGTAAGAGAATGTTGCTGGCTTCAATCCGACCAGGTGCTTTTAGAGATCAGCTGCTAGAATATCCAGACTAGCGAATGTGACATTAAGCAATTTGAGAGTGAAGGAGGAAAGGGTGGGGAGGAAAGTTATGTAACAGTTTATTTAGTCCCAAGTTGCGGGGCTGTATCAGCTAAGTGTGAGTTGGAAATTTGAAGATGCCGGGTTAACTTGATGTGTCTTTCAGAGAAGGTATGATAATGAAGAGATCCGGGGGACACAGAATACCAGGCTTGAATTGCTGTGGTCAGGGAAGAGCCTGCTACCGCTGGTCAAAAAGGTAGGACTTGGCAGCTTTGTGTATTCGTTTTAATACACTGGGTATTTGGGAAGTTTTCACCTTCTAGTTTTCAATTATGAATCAATTATATATCCTTTGAAAGTCACAGCAGAGCAAATTTTAAATTATTTTACGTTCCAGTCTTCAGCATCCATTTAACCATTAAAACTCAAACGTGGACTTGTAGGTAGAGTGTGCAAACTTTATTATATACATAAAGACCTGGTGGGCCACAGAACTCCACAACTGTTCGGCCAAAGGACACATACAAGTGGCCAATGAGCACAAGTAGATATCTCAACATCACTAGTCCTTAGGGGAATGTAAATCAAAACCAGAGCGAGGTTCAACTTCATACCCAGAAGGATGGCTCTCACGAGAAAGATGCACAAGAACAAGTGTTGACAAAGATGTAGGGAAATTGGAATACTCCCACATTGCTGGTAGAAATATAAAATGGTGCAGCCACCGCAGAAAACAGTGCAGCAGTTCCTCAAAATATTAAACATAGGAAGTGAGATTACTGGGGCATATGGTAACTCTAGGTATTTACCCAAAAGCATCGAAAAAAATATGTCTGTATCAAAACTTGCAGATGAATGTTCATAGCAGCATTATTCAGAAGAGCCAAAAGGTAGGGACAACCCAAATGTCCATCACCTGATGTATGGTTAAATAGAACGTGGTTTATGCATACAGTGGAATATTTTGTGGCCATACAAAGGAGTGAAGAAGATTAATGGATATGGGGTTTCTTTCTGGGTTGATGAAAATATATAGTTGTACAACTTTTTTGAATATATTACAAACTGGTGAATAAATACAATTTTAAAGGGTTTTAAAGTATGTGAATAGATGTCTAAAAATTTTTAGTGGAAAAAAAGAGAAGTACTAATACATGCTATATTATGAATGAATCTTGAAAACATTATGCTAGGTGAAGAAAGCCAGACACGAAAGGCCACATATTGTATGATTCCATTCATATGCAATTTGAACAAACAAATCTATAGAGATAGAGTCTGTGAGTGGCTTCCAGGGGCTGGGACGAACGGACAGTAGAAAGTGACTGCTAATGGATATGGGGTTTCTTTTGGGGGAGTGATAATATTCTGAAATTAGATATTAATGGTGATGGTGCACAACTTTATGAATATACTAAAAAGCCACTGAACTGTATACTTAAAAAAATAAACTAAAAAAAGAAAAGAAAAATTGGTCAGACTTCAGGGATGATCATTTTAGATCTACATTTGTGAGGATGTGTATTATGGTAAGTGTGATATAGAAAGAGAACTTGAATTCATACCCTACCCAACCAAAGACTCCTGTGGGTCAGTATTCTCATCTGATTCTGCTTTGTGTTCTCAAAGCATTTATCACAATGTTTTGGATATAATAGACAATAGTTACTGGTTACAATAATAATTTACTGGAGTTTTGGAAAAATATTAAGAACTATATATTATTTCCCCAATTTTGAAAAAGATCTATGAGCTCATGTGTAATTATGAAATTGAGCTAAGTGTATATTAAAAATATATAAGCCCTAAGATTTACTTTTATACATATTTACACTACCAACAAAAAATACTGCTAAGTCAGGCTCTTATTTTCTCAGTTTTTTTTTTTATTATTTTTTTTTAAATTATTTTTTTTTCAACGTTTATTTATTTTTGCGACAGAGAGACAGAGCATGAACGGGGGAGGGGCAGAGAGAGAGGGAGACACAGAATCGGAAACAGGCTCCAGGCTCTGAGCCATCAGCCCAGAACCCGACGCGGGGCTCGAACTCCCAGACCGCGAGATCGTGACCTGGCTGAAGTCGGACGCTTAACCGACTGCGCCACCCAGGCGCCCCATTATTTTCTCAGTTTTGAAAGGATGGAAGAAGTTACAAGGGAAAAATCAAGAGATTAGAAAAAAATGGAAGATTTCTAATGTTCTGATTAAATGATTGTACTAAAATAAAAAAGGAAGTAATATACTAGAAAACACTTGTTTTCAAATAAACTGCTGTAACTTGCATAATCGCCCAGTAGGGGGCCCTGGTACAGATTCCTCCTGAGCAGTCCTCCCCGCTCACCAGCTTTGGCTGGGGCCAACCTCAAGGTTGCAGAGGGCAAGCCCTTGGGAATCTTTGAAGACACTCCGGGCAGTTAGGGTCTGCGTGCAGAGCAGAGTGGAAGCGTTCACAGCCCCCAGAAGCAGCCGTTAGCCATGAGCTGGCAGGAGTCCGGTCCCCTCCACCCTCTGGTGGCGTGACACTGCAGCAAGCCCTGCACTGTCTCCGGAGTCCCCTGGCAGGTTTGCAGCCCAGCTGCCCACCGTAAAGTACATGCAGACACAACAAAACACGACACATCCTTGATGGCTCCTTTCTTGCTCTACCTTCCCGTCCTTCCATGCCAGGGCTCCTAACAACTCCCTAAGATGCCCCTTTTATAAACCACTTTTACTCACATCCTTTTCTCAGAGTGGACGCATGGGCCAGCCCAACCTGAGAGATCTACTCAGGAAATAGAAGCCTTGGTCTGGTCCATGCAGTCATTTAGTGAGTGCCTAATGTTGGCCTGGATGTGCTCTAGCTCTTGTAAGAGAGCATGCCCCCACAGAGCATTACCAGAGGAGCAGTGAAGGCAGTGACAAAGTGGACAGGCCGTGTAAACAGTATCTATGCAGCAGGGGGCCGGAGCTTTGAAGGAAAACAAAGGCAACGGGATGGTGACGGACTTGAGGATGGGAGAGGGTGACTTTAGTTCCAGATGTCAAGGAACTGCTGTTGGAGTTGTCACCTCCATGAGAAAGGGCAGCCAGAAAAGATGGGGGCCAGACTTGATTATATAAAAGAATATACCTCCCTTACATCTTAAACTTTGTCTTGGTTGAAGCCTGATTGAATCCAATCTAAAGAGATATGATCCACCCTGGAATGAAATGTGTCATCATTTTAAAATTGTGTAAATCTTTCCATGAAGATTGAAGCCTTGGTTCCTCCATTAATAAGTATTTCCTGAATCACATTTGTGGGATATAAAATATCAGTACCAAATAAAATGATAAGATAGAGCTGACAAAATTAGTTGAGAGATTTTCTCATGGTAGAAGCTATTGGTATCTAAATAGGAGTTACTTTTAAGGATGATGCGCTCATAACTTGCTCTTTTTTATATTTAGACCCATAAAAAGCATTCTGACCACTTTCTCATTTATGCTATATTGACAAACCAGATAAAGCAAACCGGGCAATTAAACTTGCAATCAAGTCTCACGACGACCTTCTCTCAGGGACAAGTAAAAAGAAAAAGAAAGAAAGACAAACAGGGCAAACATTTCTTCCCACAACTTAAAACATCTGCTTTAACAGCTTATCTATGGAGCAACTCCTCTGCATCTGGTAGTGGAGTAGATGAGAATCTTCTTATCTCAAATAATGTCTGAAGAGAGGGAGAGGTATAGATTTTATGAAATAAATGTAGGACTTATTTTGCTGAACTTTGAGCTATACCAAGAATTCAACGGACACTAACGAAGCAGAGAAATAATTTGAGGTAAGTGTTAGGAGGAAGCTAAACATGATGGAGCAGTGGACTGGGGTGGGCTGGGCTGGGTCGGGGACAGCTTTTTAAGATTGAGTAGCTTGGGAAGGCCTCCCTGTGGAGAAATGTTGAAGCAGGGAGTTGAGTAACAGGAAAGGACTGCCCATTGGAGGATCTAGAAGAAATCATATGTAGGCAGAGGGATAACAAATGTAGAAGGCCCAAAGAATAACCTTGGCAAGTCTGAGGAACAGCCAGACCTAGGAGGTGGGAGGGAACGGTAGAAGGTGAGGCTGAGAAGGTCATGGCTGGTTCCTGTGGTTTGGCCACATTTTAAAGCCCCAGCAAGTAGTGGCCCAGGCAGGAGGCATCTTGTTAGAACAGACTATGATCTCACCTACTTTGGAACAAGAATGTTTGTAAAAGTGCATATTTATTGGTGGGAGGCACGGTGCTGAGCTACGTAGGTGAATCATCTGTTACTTCTCACAAACGGGTCTGAGCTGCGCACTGCTGTTATCCCCATTGTATGGATTTAGACCTCAGGCTCAGTTACCCAAGTTCACACAGTCAGGCGGGTGGCAGAGCTGGGATCAGAGCCCAGGGAACTGGGATCAGACTCCCAAAGGCTGGCTGACGAACTCCTTTCTTGCTGCATATCCTCCTATTGAGGAAAAAAATCGGTTGTGACGAAAGAGAAAGGAAAGAAATCAGGACAGTTTTAATGAATGGCATAATTAAGAAGAGCTTTATATAAAGGCCAGGAGTCAATTTACCCTGATATCTAATGACTATTAAAGAGAATTTGTTACCAGAATAGAAATTATTATCTTTTGCACTCAGCGTTCAAAATCCAGCTGTCACTGCTACGCAGTTCTCTATTTCCAGGCTGCCGCCTCTCGGAGGGGTAGGGGAGGAATGCACGTAGGATGCCTGCACACGTGTGGCACCCCCAGCGCTGACCAGGGCTCTGGCCCTGCAGTCCACCAGCTGTCATTGCCATTGCTGAGGAACGCTGTTTACAGCCTGTACAGAGCCTCTGCAAATTAAAGAAAAGTACCCATTTCTGCAGGAAGACACAGCCTACCTCGGAGCCCCCCTTCCCCGGGGTATCCTGGTGCAGGCTACATCTGCACAGTGGTACCTGGTGGCCTGTTCCTATGGATGTGTTTTGCAGCCTTTGCCCTGGTGGTTGTGCCACCAGCCTCTGCTCCCAGAAGCGTTTCTGAGATGTGTTTTGTCATGCGACCATGGGAGCTGGTACACCTGGATAGGGGTCGTCCCATCGTCATCCCACACTCTTGTCTGTGGCGTGGAGCTCTGGCGAGAGCCAGCTCTGATGCCATTTGCGTATTCTGGACTTCCAGGTAGACAGGTTCACGGGTCTGCTGCGGGTCTTTCTTCTCAGATTGGCAAACCTGACAGCCTCGGGGTTCAAAGCCTCTGTGGCTCCTTCCCAGTCATCAGCATAGCACAGCAGTCCCGTGGGCCTGTGGCATGCCATGTGCCCGCTAACTTGTACCACGAGTCAAGCCAGGACAAGGGACTGCCTTTAAAGAAGGAACTTTAACAGATATGTGATCCATCCACTCTCTTTTATCGCTAACCGAGTTTTATCGACAGGCAAGCTACATGTCTGCACTCATAACTCAGGCCCTCAGAACCACTGAGTCCTTGTTTATATCATGGCCTGGGCATTTTTATTGAGCAGTGCTATGAGAATTCTTATAAAGTGTATAATTTCTGCATTTGCTGACAGTTATTGAAAACGTTATCCATTATACTATTCAGTTGCCTTCTCTTAGGTCCCACATGAGAAACTTCTTTGGAATTTAATTTTTGAGAGATACCTTTTTATTTCTTTAATTTATTCACTGGGTAAGAAAAACCGGGAAGCTCAGACCCACCCTGGCATGCCATCACCATAATAATGTTGATGTTGTGGTTCGGTATTTGCTTTCTGTGACCTTGATGCTTTTCCTTTTTTTTTAACCATATCACGTGTATGCCCTTTACTGTACATTATCCAAGATCCATCCCACCCACTTTTATTGGGTAGGAGTCAGCCTATATTAAAACAGAAATGAAATGAAACTACGTGGAGACTAATGTAGATTTGTCTGTATTAAATCCCGTATTATAAAGCCACTAAATCGTAATGTGGTTAGCAAGTTCAGTAACAATTTACTATAGATTTACAGCATTGTTTAACCTGTGTTCCAGTGTTCTGGCCTTTCCTGTTCCATAATGTGCTTCACTTTGTCTAATGTTTGGTATAATATGCCCATTGATATTTTATTCGGTTATGAACTGATTTATTTGATCAGTATACAATTGCAAGTAAACGTGATTATACGGTGGTGTATGCAGTGTGACACAGTTGCCATTTGCATTCACTTTATTTAAAGTTTATTTATTTATTTTGAGAAAGACAGAGACAATGTGAGTAGGAGCGGGACAGAGAGAGAGGGAGAGAGAGAATCCCAAGCAGGCTCTGTGCTGTCAGCGCAGAGCCCAGTGTGGGGCTCAGTTTCACAGATTGTGAGATCATGACCTGAACCGAAATCAAGAGTTGGATGCTTAACTGACCGAGCCACCCAGGCACCCCATATAGTTGCCATCCGTCACCATGCAAAGTTATTACAATATTATTGACTATATGCCTTATGCTGTATTTTGCATCCCTATGACTTATTTATTTTATAACTTGAAGTTTGTACCTCTTAATCCCCTTCACCTATTTTGCATGTCCTTCCACCCCTCCTTGCTCTGGTAACTAACAGCTTGTTCTCTGTATTTATGAGTCTATTTCTATTTTGATTGTTTGGGTTTTTTTAGGTTTCACATATAAGTGAAATCATATGGTATTTGTCTTTCTCTGACTTCTACCACTTAGTGTAATATCCTCTCTAGTTCCATCCATGTTGTCGCAAATCGCAGGATCCCTTTTTTATGGCTGAGTAATAATAATCCACCACATTTTCTTTATTCTTTCATTGATAGACACTTAAGTTCCTTCCATATCTCAGCTATTGTAAATAATGCTGCAGTAAACTTGGGGTGCAGACATCTTTTCGAATTAGTGTTTTTGCTTTCTTCAGGCAAATACCTAGAAGTGGAAATGCTGGATCATTTGGTATTTCTGTTTTTATTTTTTAGAGGAATCTCCATACCGTTTTCCAGAGTGGCTGCACCAATTTACAGTCCCATTAGTAGTGCTCCAGGGGTCCGTTTTCTCCACATCCTCACCAACACTTGTTATTTCTTGTCATTTTGATAAGGCAAAGAATTTGTAGCCACAGAATCTGCATTTTAACAGGATACCCACGTGATGCATATTCACAGCCAAGTAGAAGAATTATTTTATGTTATTCTAGTAGCTTGCTAACCTGCACATTACATCTCTCTTTATCCTTCATACCTTTCTTTCTGAAACATAGTTATAATGATATTATCATCCTATTTCTTGCCTGGGCATGAGGATTCTCTTATTTAATAAGAACCCTGGTGGTTTTTTTTGTTTTTGTTTTTGTTTTTTGTTTCTTGTTTTTTTTTCTTTTTTTAAACACAGATTGTTAGGCCTTCTTAATGGATCTGTGGTGGGGCTTGGGAATCTATTATTTTTTTGAACAAACATCTCCAGATACTCTGATGGCAAAGCAGGTTTAGGAAACACTGGTTCAATGATATAAAATCAGCCTCCTGAGCATTTCCATCAGACCCTCCTCAATATGGCCTTTGTCCATTTTCCCCTTTCTCCACTCATTTGCCCATTTTTCTTTACTGTCCTCTGAGACCCTGGCCTCACCAAACTCTCTTCCAACACGTGCTGCATTTCCACACCTCAGTGCCTTTTCCAACTCTTCCCTCAGTGTGGGATGCACACCTTGCCACCCTGTTTTGGGCTTTATTTAATAGGATCCTTTCTGGCTTTGCTGCGATCCACGTCTTTGGGAGAGTGCCTCTAGCCCTTTCTCTTAGAACTAAGGACTCCCTCCTCCTTACACCCATTACCTTTTCATTTTCTAGACCTTGTTTGCACCCCACTAGCCTAGTAAGCTCTCTGGAAACCTCTGTGCTGTTTCCACCTCTGCCCTAACTCCCAGCTTATCACTGTATTTTTCCACTACGAAACTCTCAAATATATATCAAATTGAATACATACATACTTTGGAGAGATCATGTCCTATTGAATATCATTTATGAATAGTGCTTAAAACCACAAGTAATTTGAATTTTTTTGTGTTTATTTGTTTTTGAGAGAGAGAGAGAGAGAGCACAAGCAGGGGCGGGGCAGAGAGACAGGGAGAGAGAAAATCCTAACCAAGTTTTGAGCTATCTGCGTGGAGCCTGATGCGAGGCTCGAACTCGCAAACTGTGAGATCATGCGCTGAGCCGAAACCAAGAGTCAGACGCTTACCTGACTGAGCCACCCAGGCGCCCCAAACCACAAGTAATTTGAAATGAAAAACAGAATATGTGGAGTATTAGATGCTCATTGGGTTATTTTCCAAGGATAATTTTTATCTACTGAGAGGCTCATTTACCTCTTTCATGATAGTTTATTTTAGTAAACATTTTTCCAGTGCATTTCCATTTTTCCAACAGCTTGGGCTCCTGCTGTACATCCTGCAAGCATCACCTGCCGATGTTGGGGACATTCTTTCAGGCTTTGCCGTTAGTGTATAAAAAGCTAATGAATTACTTTGAGTTGTTTGGTCCGAGTCCTTCTTAGGAAACTATGATAGACTTCTTATTAGTTTTTGTTGTTGTTTCATGGTGATTTTTAAAAAAAGAAATCCTCTGTGTAAAAAAAAAAAAACAATATTGTATCTACAGTCTGCTGGAATGTTTACCTAGCTTGTCATAATTTGTTGTTTTTGTTTCAGTAATTCAATACAACTCTAAAATACTTATTACCTTCTTACAGGTGGTTGATAGTGAAAGATTCCTTTTTACTGTATATGAAACCAGACAGTGGTGCCATTGCCTTCGTCCTGCTGGTAGATAAAGAATTCAAAATCAAGGTGGGGAAGAAGGAGACAGAGACAAAATACGGGCTCCGAATTGATAATCTCTCAAGGTAGAAATTTCAAGTATTTTAAAAAGATTTCTCTCAAAAACAAAGTTTTTCTCCCAACCTTAAGTGAAGGAGGAGGTAAAATAATTTAAATGTTAGAACATTGTTATTTAGAACTCATCTTTGATCAAAAATAATGAAACTACTTTTCTTTATATGAATTTTTAAGAATTAAATATTCAGTGTGCAACAGAATAAATAATCGCATGTATTGATTTGTGTTTGTTTTAACAAAATGTATGCCTATTAATAAAATTAACTACTCAATGGTACCAGTTTACCAAACAGATAAGCTAAGGAGTGATAGTTTCACATTTTTAAGAAACAAAGCTTTATAAGTTGATATCCTTTAGTTAACATAAAAATGTGATTTGATTTACAAAAATTCCATTTACACATAGATTTTAAGAAAGATCTCTTGTAAGGATACTCAAGCATACATTTACTATAGATTTTATTAGTGAGTGTGTGTGTTGATAAATGTTTCTTTCTGGAAGGCTATAGTTATGTAATACGTGTTGTCATTTTCTCTATATATACATTTGGCCTCATGTATATGAATATATTATAAATTTTTCTCTTTTTCACACATTGACTATATATGTGTATACATACACACACACACACACACACACACACGCACATCCTTGCTAATACACATTGGCATGTGTTTTGTGTGTCTGTGCATGTATGTATGTGAAAAGATGTTGACCTTCCTGATTTTCTCTGATGGTAAAAGGTTCAAGATTATCCCCCTCACAGTCTGGTACAGTTCTAGGTCATAGTAAATACCTTTATGCATGTTAGCATGAAGGAGTGAGTAAATAACCTGAAAATTTATTTTTGCTATATTGCCATATATTGCTCTATATATACAGTTTAAAAGCTTGCTGAAAATGTTCAGAAGTCTGCTTTTTTGATAAAAGTAAGGTACTCTTTGCTTAAAATTTTCAACAAAATGGCATGTGTTTAATTGTTAATTTTTTTTTAAAGAGACAAAACACAGAGTGATCATTCTTTTCCACATTTTGCTTTTCTTTGAAGGACTCTTATTTTAAAATGCAACAGCTATAGACATGCTCGGTGGTGGGGAGGGGCTATAGAAGAATTCATCCAGAAATATGGTACCAACTTTCTCAAAGACCATCGATTCGGGTCCTATGCTGCTATCCAAGAGAATACATTAGCCAAATGGTAAGATCATTTTGCTCTAAGACTGTTGAGGTAGTCATAGTATCTAATATAATAGTAGGTGTAAATTCATCTGGAATCAATTTTTGAGGCTGTGGTAAGGTAATATGCATACTTAACAAGGGCCTTTCTTTATAGGACTACCTGAGCATAGATTAGTTTTCCAACTTTTATTTTTAAGATTTTTACAGTGAGCTTGAGACAGCTAGCTTTAGATTTTGAAGTTTGGCTTTAAAAGCTTAACGTCCTACATTTTTTAATGATGCAAAGAAAATGTTTATTTAAGTTATTAGCCATAATCTAAGGACGAGACTTTACTTGCTAGGTATTTCTTTTAAATAAAAAGCATTGCGTGGTTTTCTGCCCATGGATTGGAAACTGGTCTGTTTTCAGTCTCAGAAGAACAATGGTGTGAGTTCAACGGGATGAGAGAATTCATCTGACTCATGTGATGATGAGACCAATTTGTTGTGCTCTCGGCAGAATCGGGTCGCTTGCTTCCGTCTACTTACTGTGCTTCCTGCTAGTTAGTAGACAGAAGATGGTATTTTCAATCCTTGGTTTTCAGTTATGCAAAGTAAACTGGCAGCTTTGTAGAAACTCAGGCAGTGGCTTCGGTCTTTCACTTTGCCATAAGATATGTTTGCTTTCTTTCTTTCTGTAAAACAAAAATAAATGACACACACACACAAAACCCTTGTTTTTCAGGTACGTTAATGCCAAAGGATATTTTGAAGATGTGGCAAATGCAATGGAAGAGGCACAAGAAGAGATTTTTATCACGGATTGGTGGTTAGTATTTGTCTAGGGGGATTTGGTTCGGAGGCCTCTCTGTTTAGAAACGTAAAACAGTTGTGCTGTTCCAGAATCATACGTTATTAAAACCAGCAGTACCTGTAGATAGTCTGGCCAGAGTCTCAACCAATTAACTGGAATAGCCTTCAGTGAAAGGTCTTTTCAAAAAACTTGGCATCCAAATATATCCTTAAAATATTTAGTTATAACAATTTTGGTTTGTCTTTCCAGTTGGAAGTAGACACTCAAATATTCATTTCAGTAAAGATTATTTTGCAGTGCAAACACAATTGTACAAGTGAGAGAAAATAATCTTCCTTGGGTGCCTTCCTCATTTGGCATTTCAGTCACCAGGTTCAGTGAATATTGTTCTGGATTGTCCCTTTGAAGCTGGAAGAGTTCCATTTGCCTATTACTATTAAAATGTCCTTGGTATTGACTAGGCCTGTTCAGCTTTTTTGGAGATACATCAGATTTCAGCTTTTTGGCCCCCTTTACAAATCTCCATGAGAGCTATGATGCTTCACAGAGCCACTGGAAATCTTGTACCGAAAACTCATTTAGCTCTTGAGAAGTTGTTCTCTTGGAGTTGGTATATGCTTGATAGTTTGACTTTAGTTCCAGTTACCCATCTGCCTGGACAGTTAAAACCCACTGCAGATGCCAGAATTGACTGCAGTGGAAATGAACCTGTCTTGAATCTGTTTTCCTTCTAAGAACTTAGTTGTTGAAATACTCCTTATTTTTCCCTGTCCTGTTTCCTTCCAAATGCTACCTTTCACATCTAAGCTGTGAAAATATCATCATAATTTATTTCCTCCTCATTCTAGATTTTGCGGGGGAGGGAAGAAGAATTAGGAATATGAACTCATCCTCTTCTACTCTTTTGTATTAGTGATGTGGAAATCTATAATTCTACAGCATGCTTTCCCAATCTGAGCACTATTGATATTTTAGACCAGATAATTCTCTTTGTTATGGGAGGTTGTTCTGTGCATTGTGGGATGGTTAGCACCATCAGCAGCCCTGGCTTTTACGGATTAGATGCCAAGTAGGCTCCTAGTCTGTGATAATGTCTTCAGACATTGCCAAATGTCCCCCTGAGGGCAGAGTCCTTCTTAGTTGAGAACCATTGATCTAGGGTTGATAGATGAGGTATGTGGGGGTGCCTGGGTCACTCAGTTGGTTAAGTGTCCAATTCTTGATTTTGGCTCGAGTCATGATCTCACAGTTGTCAAGTTTGAGCCCTACATCGGACTCTGTGCTGGCAGTCTGGAGCCTGCTTGGGATTTTCTCCCTCCCTCTCTCTCTCTGACCCTCCCCTGCTCATTTTCTCTCTCCCTCTCTCTCTCAAAATAAATAAACTTAAAAAAGATAAAGTATATGATGGTCAGTATCACGTCTGTGATGTTTATTCTCGTGTGCGCGGAGGAGCTTAATCTTGGCCTTTATAGTCACATTTTGTCTCTCTACTCAGTTACCGGGAATAAAAGAAAGTTTCATACTTAAGAGCTATTTCTTTGGTTGAATACTTTATAAGCACTTATGTGAATAAATTCAAGCTTAAAATAGTACTATATTCCTTCAGAAAATATTTCTGAAAGTTTGATGAAGACATGAGAGAGACTGAAAATAGTGTTTCCATTGAGCCCATATTTTCATGTTTTATGCAAGAAAATAATATTCTTTTGAAGGTTCTGAACACTAAAATACAGGCTCTCATTTAAACATCTAAAGAGTTGGAGCCTTGAATGTTTTCTACTGTCGGCAAGAAAATAAACCAGGTTATTTCTTTTCTATGGCTGTCTAGGATAACATCTTATTACCACACTACCTTTGAAATAAAACCTTCGTTGTAACTTCCCTCGTGACAAGTGAAGAAAATTCTTGTCGTGCAAGTATATTGCAAAAGAGAGCATCAGAAACTGAACCAGTGCTGATATGTCCAGATCTGAGAGAGTGAAAAGCATAAGTAGAAGATGCACATGTCCTATAGAAGCTTCTGATCTAATTCAAGAGCTGCCACATGCTTAAATGAAAACTGTACTAATAGGTTTATAAAATAATTCATGTGCAAACAAAGGGGGATATAGTGAAATGAGAAGCAACCTGGGACCTTCTAGTGCTTAGTTCCTTTGTTCATTAATTCATTTAACCACCCAGCCATTCACTCATTAACTTATTCACTCATTCATTCTAGATCTATTTAGTGAGCACCCACTCTGTGACAGGTACCAAACTAGGCTGTGCATATATAAAGATGACTGAGAAGCAGCCCCTACTCTGGAACGAGATAGAGTAAGGAAGTCCTATGGAAGACAACAGATTGGGAAAAACTGAGTGATGAGCATTAAGATAGCAGGAGGCTGTGAAGAAGGAGGGAGCCCTGAGGCAGGGCAATAACTGAGCCTACAAAGCTTCACCTAAGAGAAGGCTGGCCTGGGGCTTAGTGCTGGAGTTGACCAGATGGAGATAGGCAAATGTTTTCGGCAGAGGGATAGCCAGGACCAAGGCATAGAAGGGTGAGAGTGCACAGCAACTTTGGAGGAGGGTGGAGGTTGTGTGGAGCTGAAGCATAGCATCCTTTGGAATGGTGGGTGGAGATGGCCCCCAAAAGATGGTTCAGGGGAAAACTGTGAAGGGTGCTGGCTGAGCTGCTAAGGAGTTTGCACTTAGTCCTGTGAACACTGGGAACCACTGACAATTTTTAAGCATGGGGATTTTAATCAAATTTGTTTTCTAAAAGGGATCATTCTGGTAATAGTGTAGAAGAGGAATTAAACACTGGTTCTAGAGACCACTTGGCACGCTCTTGCTATAGTCCAGGAGAGAAATGGCAACGGTCTTTGCTCAGACCACCTTAGGGACCTGACGATTACAGACTTGGGGCAAGTCCTGTTTATCTTTCTCAGGGGTAGTTTCTAAGGCACAAAGTAACATTGACAATAATAGTGATTATTTGTTAAATTCTTACAAGTGCCAGGGGCTATGTTATAGTTGAGAAAAGTGAGACCCATAAGGGGGAGGGGAAGGAAACTGCCCACAGTCACCCAGTTGGCAAGTGCCAGTGCCGGCTGGGCTCCAGGTGTGTCTGCTGTAGCGTCCCTGTGTCATGAAGCCACCTCTCAGGGGAGCCTGCCACTCGGATGGTGTCTGAAGTGCCTTTTATTTTTATTTATTTGTTTTTTTGAAGCTCCTTTTAGATCTAAGATTCTTTAAGTGCAGATTGAACTATTTTGAGGTACTAAATAAATTTGTAATCAGATTGGGATAGATTTGGTTAGGAGAAATTTTCTTTTTTTTAATTTTTAAAAAATGTTTTATTTATTTTTGAGACAGAGAGAGACAGGGCATGAGCAGGGGAGGGGCAGAGAGAGAGGGAGACACAGAATCTGAAGCAGGCTCCAGGCTCTGAGCCGTCAGCACAGAGCCCGACATGGGGCTCGAACTCACAAACTGCGAGATCATGACCTGAGCCGAAGTTGCACGCTTAACCGACTGAGCCACCCAGGTGCCCCAGGAGAAATTTTCTAAAGAGGTAAATTCTGAGGTAGGCTGTCCAGTTAGAAGAGGTAATGACTCATCAAACAGCCCAGACTATCTAAAAACTAAGAAGAGTACATTTCAGCTGGATGTGAAGGTGTCTTAAGAGATAGTTTCCATATAAAGATCAGTGAGCATTCTCTACTTCGTGTGTGTCTGGATTAACCACAAGAACATTTGTTTTCTGTCTTTTCTGTGCTTGGTGCTATTTCAAGGACTTAGCTCTTCAGTGTTCATTGAAGTATGTCCTCAAATGAGGTTGGACACCAAGAGGTGGCTCCGAGCTCCATTGGTACATGGCTAATTGCTCTTAGGACAGATCTGGAGAGTGTGGCTTAGCTCAGATTTCTTCTTGATGGTGGTGATTATAATTCATCAGGCATGTGTCAGCAGGCACTTGTACGGTAGCATGTGGAATCTTCGCCGTGGTGGGTTCTCTCCCCAGCCTGTCAGGGTGAGGAGTGCAAGCCGCGTCTGCCGCAGCCTCTGTGCTGAGCCTATGCATGAACCATGTCAGAAATTGACAGGATTAGTAAAACTGAAGAGTTTTAAAGACCAGATTTTCTTTTTTTTTTATTTATTTTTTTTAACCTTTTATTTATTTTTGAGACAGAGAGAGACAGAGCATGAATGGGAGAGGGGCAGAAAGAGAGGGAGACACAGAATCGGAAGCAGGCTCCAGGCTCTGAGCCATCAGTCCAGAGCCTGACGCGGGGCTCAAAGTCACGGACCGCGAGATCGTGACCTGAGCTGAAGTCGGACGCCCAACCGACTGAGCCACCCAGGTGCCCAAAACCAGATTTTCTTAAGGTTTTAACTTTAATTCCAGTATAGGTAACATACAGTGTTACATTAGTTTCAAGTACACAGTATAGCGATTCAACAGTTCTGTACATTACTCAGTGCTCATCATGGTAAGTGGCCTCTTTAATCTCTATCACCTATTTCATTCCCCACCCCCCCTTCCCTCTGGTAACCATCAGGGTGTTCTCTGTAGTTAAGAGTCCGTGTTTTGGTTTATCTCTTTTTTTTTTTTTTCCTTTACTCATTTGTTTTGTTTCTCAAATTCAACATATGAGTGAGATCATATGGTAGCTGGCTTTCTCTGGCTGATTTATTTCACTTAGCATTATACTCTCTAGCTCCATCCATGTTGTCGCAAATGGCAAGATTTCATTCTTTTTTCTACCCATTTATCTATAGATGGACACTTGGGCTGTTTCCATAATTTAGCTATTGTCAATAATGCTGCTATAAACATAGGGTTGCATGTATCCCTTTGAATTAGTGTTTTTGTATTTCTTGGGTAAATACCCAGTCGTATGATTACTGCATTGTAGGATAGTTCTATTTTTAACTTTTTAAAAAAATTTTATTTTTGAGAGAGAGAAAAATGGAGGCATAGGAGTTGAAGCAGGTTCTGTGCTGATTGAGAGCAGAGAGCTGGTGTGGGGCTCAAACTTATGAACCGTGAGATCATCACCTGAGCCGAAACCAAGAGTGGGACACTTAACTGACTGAGCCACCCAGGTGTCCGTAGTTTTAACATTTTGAGGAACCTCCATACTGTTTTCCACAGTGGCTGCACCAGTTTGCATTCCCACCAACAGTGCTCGAGGGTTCTCCCTGCCAACACTTGTTACCTCTTATGTTTTTTATTTTAGCCATTCTGACCATTGTGAGGTAATATCTCATCGTACTTTTGCATTCCCCTGATAATGAATGATATTGAACATCTTTTCATGTGTCTGTTGGTCATTTGTATGTCTTTTTTGGAGAAATGTCTGTTCATGTCTTCTGCCCATTTTTTAAAACTGGATTATTTGTTTTTTGGGTGTTGAGTTTTTCAGTTCTTTATTTTAGTTACTAAACCTTTATCATCAGATATGTCATGTGAAAATATCTTCTCCCATGCAGTAGGTTGCCTTTTAGGCTTTTTGTTTTGTTTTGTTTTTTACTTAAAAATAGTTGTATTTATATTCTACAATGTACTCAAATACTGGTTTTCTTACAAACTTTCTACAGGATGTTTTTTGAACAGATTCTTCACATTGTGTCTTGACTGTGTTCTTATGGAATTGCAGGGAAATAGTTTTGTGTGTTTCTATAGCCTAATTTGTACTAAAGGGATGGCAGATGGTCACATGCAGTCCAGGAAGGATTCTGACATGACGAATAGTCAGTTTTTTGACATAGGCCACCCATCCCTTTGATGCTGAAGGTAATGCATCTGTTGAAAGAAGTAATTATAGATTTGGATTACTGATCTCTGCCTCTTCCAGTTTTTCTATATTGTCTTCCCACATAATGTGAACTCTCGTGACTCTAGGATTAGATGCCAAAATGTTCCTTTGAAGCTTAGAAAAGTCTGGTTTTCCTGGCAAATTTTCCCATACTTCTGTCTCAATATATTCATTATTTACATAGCAGCCAACTCTAATAAATTCTTGCCCTCAATAGGTGCATGTAATTAGCACAACTGTTATACCTACTGCATCTGCATCTGGAATGAGTCTTGGATTAGGTGCCTCAGCTGGAAATAAAACATGCCGTCCTGCAGAAACAGGGCCCACTAAGAGTCTAAAACTTAATCATATTCTTCACTTTCTGCAGAGCCCACATAGAAATTTTCAATTCCAAGTCTTCAGACAGGTCCTCGATGCACTTGAAGGAGTTCTTGAACTGGAATGGGTTGTAGGAAGGAGAAGGATTATCCCGCACCACTACATTGTTCATTTGAACCTTTGGAAAAAAGCAAACAAACAATGGGAACAAGAGTCTTCTTGTGGCACAGTAAAGTCCAGTGTGCGGCTGCTAGAGACAGCGTAGACCCTGACCCTCGAAGCATCTGCCCCGTGTAGTGCAGCAGTGATTTGAGAAACTTTTTTCCTCTTTTTATTTATACCCGAGCACTCCACAGTGTTTTGTAGCTTTCCTGTTTTACTAAACTACAGCCCCCAATTGACTGCACCCAAGCTCTGACCCTCCTCCTCCAGCGAGGGCCTCACTGGGGAGCAAGACGGAGTCCCTCTCCCAGAATGGGTCACTTCAGCTCCACCTGCTGGTGTGGATTAGGACTGGTTACCTTTTCCTTTTGTTGATGATTTCCGTTGCTGTGGGGAAACTTTATTTTGATGTAGTCCTAACAGTTTATTTTTATTTTTATTTCCCTTGCCTCAGGAGACATATCTAGAAAAATGCTGCTAGGATTAATGTCAAAGAGATTACTGCCTGTGCTCTCTTTTAGGATTTTTATGGTTTCAGGTCTCACATTTAGGTCTTTAATCCATTTTGAGTTTATTCTGGTATAAAAGTGGTCCAGTTTCTTTCTTTTGCATGTGGCTGTCCAATTTTCCCAACACCATTTACTAAAGACTGTCTCTTCCCATTTTTTTTTTTTTAAATTTTTTTTTTTCAACATTTATTTATTTTTGGGACAGAGAGAGACAGAGCATGAACGGGGGAGGGGCAGAGAGAGAGAGGGAGACACAGAATCGGAAACAGGCTCCAGGCTCTGAGCCATCAGCCCAGAGCCCGACGCGGGGCTCGAACTCGCGGACCGCGAGATCGTGACCTGGCTGAAGTCGGACGCTTAACCGACTGCGCCACCCAGGCGCCCCAATCATTTTTTTTTTTTTCTTCCCATTTTATATTCTTGCCCCTTTGTCATAGATTAATTAATTCATTATATAAGTGTGGGTTTATTTCTGGACTCTATCCTGTTTTTCTGTGTCAGTACCATACTGTTTTGATTACTATAGCTTTGCAGGATATCTTGAAATCTGGGGTTGTGATACCTCCAGCTTTGTTTTTCTTTCTCAAGATTGCTTTGGCTATTTGGGGTCTTTCATGGTTCCATACAAATTTTAGGATTGTTTGTTCTAGCTTTGTGAAAAATGCTGGTGGTACTTTGATAGGAATAGTATAGACTTTTTGACCATATTTATTCTTCTAATTCATGAACATGGAATGTCTTTGCATTTCTTTTTGTCATCTTGAATTTATTTTATCAATGTGTTATAGTTTTCAGAGTACAAGTCGTTTACCTTTTTGGTTAAGTTTATTCCTAGGTATTGTATTATTTTTGGTAGAATTGTAAATGGGATTGTTTTCTTAATTTCTCTTTCTGCTGCTCCATTATTAGTGTATATAAAGGCAACAAATTTCTGTACATTGATTTTGTATCCTGTGACTTCACTGTATTTATTCATTAGTTCTAGTAGTTTTTCAGTGGAGTCTTTAGGGTTTTCTATACATAGTATCAGGTCATCTGCAAATAACGAAAATTTTGCTTCTTCATTTCTGATTTGGATGCCTTTTATTTCATTTTCTTGTCTGATTGCTGTGGCTAGGACTTCTAATCTATGTTGAATAAAAGTAATGAGAGTAGACATCTTTATGTTGTTCCTGATCTAGAGGAAAAGCTCTGTTTTTCTCCACTGAGTGTGATGTTAGCTGCAAATTTTTCACAGATGATCTTTATTATGCTGAGGTATGTTGCCTCTAAACCTACTTGGTTGAGTTTTTCTTTTTTTTAATCATGAAGGATGTTGAACTTTGTCAAATGCTTTTCTGTCCTATTGAAATGATTATATGGTTTTTATCCTTTCTGTTGTTAGTGTGATGTATCACACTGATTGATTTGCAAATATTGAATCATCCTTGCATGTTTGGAATAAGTCTCATTTGATTGTGGTGAATGATTTTTTTAAAAATATGTTGTTAGAGGGGCGCCTGGGTGGCACAGTCGGTTAGGCGTCCGACTTCAGCCAGGTCACGATCTCGCAGTCCGTGAGTTCGAGCCCCGCGTCAGGCTCTGGGCTGATGGCTCAGAGCCTGGAGCCTGTTTCCGATTCTGTGTCTCCCTCTCTCTCTGCCTCTCCCCCGTTCATGCTCTGTCTCTCTCTGTCCCAAAAATAAACAAAAAACGTTGAAAAAAAATTAAAAAAAATATGTTGTTAGATTTGGTTTGCTAATATTTTTGTTGAGGATTTTTGCATTCTGTGTTCATCAGAGATATTAGCTTGTAGTTCTCTTTTTTAGTGGTATC
The DNA here is from genome assembly GCF_014898765.1 of Herpailurus yagouaroundi. Lineage (NCBI taxonomy): Eukaryota > Metazoa > Chordata > Mammalia > Carnivora > Felidae > Herpailurus > Herpailurus yagouaroundi. Next base: position 64,844,224 of record NW_024412400.1, on the reverse strand, counting down.
TTTGTCTGGTTTTGGTATCAGGGTAATGCTGACTTCATTGAATGTATTTGGAAGCTTTCCTTCCTCTTATATTTTTTGGAATAGTTTGAGGAGAATGGGTATTAACTAATTTTTAAAAGTTTGGTAGTGTTCACGTATGAATCCATCTGGACTTTCATTTTTTGGTAGTTTTTTGATTACCAGTTCAAATTTGTTGCTTGTAATTGGTCTGTTCAGATTTTCTTCCTGGTTCAGTTTTAGAAGGCTATACATTTCTAAAAATGTATCCTTTTCTTCTAGGCTATCCATTTTGTTGGCATATAATTTTTCATAGTATTTTCTTGTAATCATTTGTATTTCTGTGGTATTATTTGCTTTCTTCTACTCATCTTAGGCTTTTTTTTCTAGTTCCTTTTGGTGTAAGGTTAGTTTGTTTATTTGGGCTTTTTCTTATTTCTTGAGGTAGGCCTATGTCACTATAATCTTCCCTCTTAGAACTGCTTTCACTGAGTGCCAAAGATTTTGTACCACAGTATTTTCATTTGCATTTGTCTCCATTTATTTATTTTTTAAATTTCTTCTTTGATTGCTTCATTGACCCATTGGTTGTTTAGTATCATATTGTTTAGTCTCCATGTGTTTGTGTTTTTTCCAGGTTTTTTTCTTGTGATTTATTTCTAGTTTAATGCCGTGGTGATTAGAAAAGATGTATCGTATGCTTTCAATCTTCTTAAATTTATTGAGACTTGTTTTCCGTCTAATATGTGATCTATTCTAGAGAATATTCCATATTCATTGAAAAGAATATGTATTCTGTTGTTTTTTCATGGAATGTCCTGTATCTGTTATGTCCCTCAGGTCCAATGTTTCATTCAAATACATTCTTTCTTTATTGATCTTCTGTTCAAAGGATCTATCCATTGATGTGAATAGAGTGTTAAAGTCCCCTACCCTTTGTGTTACCATCAGTTTCTCTCTTTAAGTCCATTAATACTTGCTTTATGTATCTAGGTGTTCCGGTATTGGGTGTGTAGGATTGGTCCCTTTATTATGTAATGCCCTTCTCTGTTTCTTGTTATAATCTTTGTTTGAATGTCTGTTTTGTCGGATATAAGATTGGTACCCTGGTTTTTTTGTTTTTGTTTTTGTTTTTTCCACTTCCATTTGCCTGGTGAGTGTTTACTCATCTCTTGGCTGTGGTTTAATTCTCAGTTCAGTTCTCAAACTTTGGTATAATGTTTAGGATCAAATCCATGGAAGGGCAGCTTGGGAGTGAGCTAGAAGTTCATAATCTACTTAATAGGGTTGCTTTCCTAAGCTCTGCTTTCTTGAAGATCTCTCTACTACGTTTGGGTTTGCTGTAGCTTCCCCCTACCC